>NC_056737.1:1691458626-1691728626 GCF_019279795.1 Protopterus annectens | reverse complement strand
ACGTGCTGTAGGGTATTTTCCCTGTAGGCATCCTACTTCTACAGTACACAGATGTTTGCAGAATGTGTGCGTGTGTCTGATATATGTAGCCATTTTGCCATAAACATGTGGCTGTCTGGCAAATGGTTGGAGAATAATTGATGGTTGTTCTCAGAATGTAGAGAATCTGGCTGTCACATGCCAGAACCCTCAGAAAACAGTTATGCTACAGTAATATATTTTACTATATTCATACCCTCACTTTGTATGACCAATATATATACTCTGTCACTGAAGTTGGACCTCTGTCCTCTCACTAATAATGTCTATGACCTGAATTCCTGCTGTATGGGGTTGCCAGGTATGTTAGCTATACCTCTCAAGTGATGAGGTATGAATGTTGACAAAACAGTGACCGAGCCAGAGTACATCAGGGACAGTCAGGGATACCTTTACAATGTCTTAACTATTCCTGTGTGACATTCACAGACTGAGAAGAGCTGAATGACAGCACATCATGTGATATGACAGCTGTGTCCACCTGTACGTACTGTCAGTATGTCTAACACATAATCCAGTAGCATTCATACAGGAGCCGACCATTGTAAGATGGAGTGAGAGGACCACAGCTTTGATTTAAGTCACAGCAGGCACAGTTAAAAGGCATGCATGTAGCTGTTAGACAGCAGAGTATCACCTACATATCATTCCCACAGATATACAAAAGGCCTGCTGTTGTAATCCCTATTCCCTATAACTGCATCCTCCGATCTGTGTCCCATTATATGGGAACTTGTATTATATACCTGGAAGAGTGATGTAATCCTTTTATGAACAAATCCTCAAGAAAAAATGCTTCTTAAATTGCAATCTGTCTTGGTAAAGTAAGTTACAGTCCTCTTTTCTATAAGTAGCTGCTTGCCTTTTGTAGGTAATGCTAATTAACAGGTAATTGCCTGTGCAGCTCAGACTTGCTAATTGCAACCAGAACAGCATGGTTGCACTTTCTTTAGCCAATGACATGGCACAACAGTGCAATATTTAACTCATTAACCCGAGTACCTTCTCATGGTGCCTCTGTGCTTAACATCGAGCTCACCATGAGAAGATACTAAATGCAAGCTGTTACCCCCGAGTGCCTTCCACATGCGCTTTGGAGATTTGTAGCTGAGTTTAATGTAAAACACGCTGAAATCATAACTGAACTTGTAATTTATCATATTCAGTTATGATTCAGCATGTTTTTACAGTAAGTTTACTTTAAACTTTTATTAGAAAATCTTCTTCTAAATTTGTTGGTAAAACAAGTGGTGACAGCCAATCGGATTTCTGCAATCCAAGCCACCACTTGCGTCACACCTCCACCCCCAGTCTAAATTTCTTTTATTTTCCGCTAATAAAAAGAGGGTCCAGCAGCAGGTGTTTCCTTTCTTTCTGCAAAGAATTGGAGATTTTACCTGCTACTGGATCCTCTATTTTATTTTCTTCACTACCAGGACTTCCCATTCAGCTCGGCTCAACAGCTACCTTCTTTTCATCCCAGGTAAGCTTTTTCTGTACAGGGTGAGGCACAGTGCAATTAACAGTCATTGGAGTTTACATTTAAGGGTAGCATTAAGTGGTGATTATTTTAAGTGTTTGAGATATATTTTGTTTACTTTCTCCGTTATATGTATCATATTCTCAGCTCAGAGTCAGTTTAGGTAATGTTATTTGCCGCACTCCCTTTTTGGTCTGCAAAAACTGGCTGGTCTGACAACTTTCTTAGTCGCAACAAGGGGCATAAATCCTGTAGAGGTGATGCAGACCTGAAAGTTGATCACAAATCTTGCAATAAAATTAAAGCTTTATGTATGTTATCTTTAAAAAATTTACTTATGGAACTCAAGACTAATTGTTCTTTGGCTCCGGTTTGTCAGCAGTTACCTTAGGCTAATTGTACTTTGATCAGCTGTTATTTTTGGTACCTGTTGATAAACTGGAAAGATGTTAGTGCCTTTTTCAATGCATGACTTGCTTTTTGGAGTGTATTCAAATGCATATGTTGTGTGAGGATGGGCCCTGTTTTTGTGCTATCGAAACCTGCCTCATTTCTTTACTTCCGAACACAAGTTTTTGCTTGTTTATATCGTGAGTTCTTGACCGGAGGACTGGGATTTTCTTGTGTACTGAATGTTTTATTATTATAGTTGACAATGTACTGTAGTAAATGAAACGTGCAGTAGTAGCAAGCCTTGGCTGTGGTTGGTCCCCTTTATTGTACACTCCTACTCTTGATAGTATAAGAGTAGTGGTATTACAGTCATAGAAAATTAGAACTTGCTGTAAGTTTTTTTTTTTTCTGTAAGCTATTTCCTTTGTTCACCACAACATTCCATTTAGCCAGTAGTGTTACACTTGGAAAATCTACTGTTACTTGTCGCTTTGCCTAGATTTTGAAAAACTTGTAAGTGGCTCGAGGGCAGTGTTATTCACCGAGCGGTTTGGAATGCACGGTGGCACAGAGACTGCTGTTTCTGAGATCAGTGAATGTGGCTTGTCCCGTGTTTATCTATCAGGGGTGGTACTGTACTGCGAGTGGACTTTGCCTAGGCTGTGGTTTTGCCAAGTGATGGTTGAGGGTGTGCGTCTGTTTCGTGGGTTGTGCGTCCCCACAAATGAATGACTGTGAGGTGCACATGCATTGGGTGGCATTAATGGCTATGGAGGAAGTTTAGGGCAGGTATGAATGTCGTTCTCCCGATGCACGTTAAGCACAAGCATTAATTCTGCCTTTTTTTTTTTTACCCTCAAGGTCCTGAATGATCTCTGCAAAATTATTCACAATTGATAGTATATCTTTTAATATTGTTTTCACTGTGTCCCTTTTGCCATTTCAGTGCTCCCTAACCTCACCTCCATGACTCTCAATCAGCAAACAGGCAAACTTGTTGAACTTGTTCAAACTTGTTGAAGAGAAAAAGGCAGGGGTTGACAGATTAAGATAGAGTAAGATAGCATTACTCTATTACGCTTTATTTTGATTGTGAGACAGCGTAAAAACACTGAATAAGTACACTTTAGATGGGAAGTTTGTTTGTGGGGTGAAAACAGCTTAGGAATCCAAGTGAAGTGTGAGGCTTTTTTGAAATGTTATGATCGGTTGCTGCTTACAGTCTGGTGTGTAATCCCCCGCATGTTTACCCTCAAGGTCCTGTATGATCCTAGACCTACATATATTTGCACATACCTATCCACAAGGAGTACAGGCAGTCCTCGAGCGTCAGAGCTGGGCATTACCACTTATAGTTTACTTGTTTGCCCATTCATATCTACCTGAGGACTTGAGACATTAGTAGTTGACTTTCTCATTCAAGCAACTTCTTATGAGTTTGATGCATAGAGCTATCAGATGCACTATCCCTTGTCTCTCCAACCTGGAGTTTTCCCTAAATACGCCAAATATGCCAAAACCAAATATATTACAGATAAGAACCAAGATTTCCCTAGGAAGCCATTTGATACAGAATGGAGAAGAGTTTTCCTTTCAAAGAGTAAGGCTACATAGCTGACCCAGTTCATTGTGAGCCAAAGCTAGTGGAAAGCTGGATCTGCTTGAGTGTTTCTCAGTGCTCTCAACTGCATGTTAGTTTCTGTCCTCATAATTCCATGAGCCAGGGTGCACATGAGAGCAGCCAGTAGTACCTTTAAAATTGGTGAAAGCAGCAAAAGTGCCCCCCCCCCATTTCGTTTGTCACACCGAATCCCATAGCAACAGTATGCATTTGGGATGGCTACCCTCTGCTGTTAGTGATGCCTTGACAGCGGTTAGTACCAACAGCATACAGAGAGCTCAGATGAACAAATTATTCAGATAATATACCAAATGAAAACCCTCTGTATACACCTGCTAATATTGTGTAATTTGATGAATAGAAATGTTCTGATGGGACCTTGCTCTTCATATAGCTTGCTTGCTTGCTTGTATTATCTCAGACATGAACATGGTAGCCGACTAGTTATGGGTATGAACGTGATATAACTATTTGTGGATACTGAATCCAGCTGTCTTTCACCATGGGACTTTACTTTTGTCTTGCAAAACTAATTCTACTCACTTTGATGCCAGCTGCTTAGTGGCTTCTAAGTTGTTTCCTGGAAAGATCTAGTTTTAGTAGCAATTTCATCAGCTGCAGGAATGTCTGAGCTTCAGACTGATGTGCTTAAATCCTTGCATAGTGTGTTCCGTCCATCCATCCAGTTGCAGTTTTAGGTTCAAATGGTGCATCGGTGTATACTAGGCTAGAGGATGCAACATCCTTTACCTGGTTATTACTGACATGGGCAATCGTTGCTCTACACCAGTAGTCAATTCCTCCCTAGTTAAATCTGACCACAAACTAATTACCATGGAAATCCACATCTCACCCCCGCTCCACAAAGGTATTCACCATGAAAAACTAACTTCTCCAAAGCTGAGTTTGGACTCCTAAAACAGAGGTGGCTAACTTCATGGCACCCACACCAATGGAAAATATATGCATGACTACCGAATCATACACCAATGCACTGTATGAACACATACATAAATGCATGGAAGTAGCCATACCCAACAGAACCAAGAGGCTCTCCTCCAAAAAAAGGACACCAGTCTGGTGGCCCCCTGCCATTAATTAACTCTACAAGAGAAGGAACAAACTGTTGTATACTTTTGCATTGTCATGTGCTTTTTGTCAAGGAAGTTTCTAGAAGTTGTGTGGCAGGGTCTGTAAGTTTGCACATTACTGTCTGCATCTGTCTTTCATAGATTTGGAGAAGAAACCCATGGTGAATTTCTGCTTCAGATGGGTAGGGAGCCTGTTCCAGAGAAGCGATAGTCTCTGGGATACATACTTGTCTCTCCAGCAGGTCATATGTATACCACAATCAAGGTTTAAGTCTTTAAAATGGGTAATTGTGATGCTGTGTGTTTTGTGTATCTGTCAGAAGTATGACGTGTTCTTTTACTGATAAATCTCTGTCGATGTTTCACTTTTTGTATATGCCTGGTTATAGGGGGCATTGTACTTGATTGCTCTGAAGAATGCTGAATAAAGTGGAACATTGACTTCCTTGGACCTAGATACCTTACCTTTGTTTGTATGTTGCAAAACATTGAATGATTTCCTCACTAGTGTAGACATGTGATGGTCAAAGGCTAGATTAATGTCTGTGTGCCCTGACAACTGGGTGAAGTCTTAGGGATGTGGTATCAGTATGACAGTCGCAAGGGCTGGCTGACTTCCTGGAGGATACTATTATGTATTTCGTGGCAAGTTAGTGTTACTCCATGTATCAGATGCCAGTTATTTGGCTGTGTTAGTCCTTTATGGTGAGCATTTGTGGCAGTGGTTCATTTGAGCATGTGCACATAGTTTAAGAATGCCTTGTGGATGTCCTTGGCCTGGTAGGACAAATGTGCCCCAGATTTGGCTTTGGTAGATTTTATTTGTCTTCAGATCTGTTTTTTTAGTTTTAGACGGCTTTTATCTTGCTGGGTGCTGCACCTCCCACTTTTGGCCATGATTTTCTTCCTTCTGTTACACAGCCTATTGATGCAGTGAATCCACCAAGGGTGGCTGTTTTATTTATTTATTGTTTTGTTTAGCTGTTGGGTTGCATGGCCCATGTTTCCAATAATACATGGGTTTCCTGGGTCATAGAGTGGGACCTATATCTTAAGATTTTATCTCTGTTTCACTGTGCAAGAGAGAGCAGGCTTCTGCTTTTTTTTGGTCTTACTGCTATGAAGAGAAACACCTGTGAAAATACTAACAGTGAGGTTGTAAAAGCTTGCTTCTTGGTTATATATTTTTCAAAACTGCTGTTACAGGCTTACTCAGAGATCATGAAAATTGGCAGTCTTTCATCTTGTTTGAAAAGGTGTAGTTAATCATTCATTTGCAGGTTGGAATTATTGCAGTTTGATGCAGATAAACTACTACCATTATCTACGAATGATGTTGATGAGCACTTCTTCCAAATGTTAACTCTGATTTCATATTATTTTGAGCTGGAATGAAGATAGATAACAAGACGGAAAATTTGCATGACATGGGTAGAAAATGCACAGTAGTTAGTTCTATGCACTTCCATTGAGAATGCTGGCAGTTATGTAGTATTTATCAAGTTACAATTTTTGTGCCATTTATTCCCTGTAAAATGTACAATTTATCAACAATATATCTGTCAATAGTAGTAGAAATCAATTACTTGGTTTACATTTTTCCATTTTGTGCAATGTTTCTCAATAATGCTGCAGTGGCACATGGTTGCAACTAGGAAAAGAATGACCATAAAAAAAAATGGAAACTTGTATTCCTTTATTCTTGGTGTTATTGGTGGATTGCAATGACAGAAGTTTGAGTGACCTGATATTGCTGGATGGCAAGAACACAAGTTCTTGTGGCCTTTTATAGTTGTAATTTTCTGCATTGGGCAGTTTTGTCATGATTGTGTCATATGGTTTGTTTCATTGGATACTGGAAAATTGTTCAAAAGTATAAATGTAAAAGAGGCTCTAACAAGTGATGCCATTTTGTATAAGGGATATAATTTCCTTCTTCCTTGGACCTACATGTGTTACCTGCTTAAGGGTTTATTGATGGCATTCTTGCATTCTGGTACTTGTGCATAGTAGGACAGACTGCAGAATGGGTCATTGGGGGGAGTGTCTCATTTTGATTCTTGTGCATACTTGGAAGGTCTGCTGAAGAGGTTGTCGATGTAAATGTTTAATTCTGGTACTTGTGCATGTTATGACAGACTGCGGAAGTGGTCACTGGGGAGATGTTTCATTTTGGTGCTTGTGCATACTCAGACAACATCAGATTAAGAAATTATTGTCATGTAGTACACAACCAGTACTTGCCAGAAATTCCTGCAGCTCCTTCAGTGTTGCTGTAGGTCTCTTGGCAGCCTCCCTGACAAGTTTCTGTCTTGTCTCTTCATCCATTTTGGAGGGGCATCCAGTTCTTTGCCACGTCACTGTTGTCCCATATTTTCTCCATTTTTTGACTGTCTTCACAGTGTTCTATGGTACATTGAATACAGTGGAAATGTTTTTGTCTGTGAACTATGGCTTTTGCTGTAGCATGCAATTGAGTAAATGTCAGGAAAATCCATCTAGGACAGCTGGCCTTTTATTATCAGGCATGTGTAGAATTTAGATGACAGGAAGGGCTTACAAGTACAGAACTTGATCCCTTAGGTCCATTGCTGAATGGACACATGTAAAAAGAAAAGGCATAGGTTAGGCAGACTGCGACACTGAAGGAGGTCATGAGACTGCAGTGTTATCTGCTGTCTGAGTGGGTAGCCAGCACAGCTATCAGACAGATGAGATGGCCTTGCCTGCCATGGAAGTCCCATGCCTGTCCTGGGTTCATTAGTGGAGTGGCGGTCCTTACTTTGCTTTTTCTCTTTACATGTACCCATTCAGCAGTATGCTACATCAAGAATGTGTATATTTACAATCATATGTGTCTACATGGTAAAACAGCTGGTTCTGAATGCTGTACACATGCACATATATCAGTTTTGTTAGGACTTAGGTTATGGAAATTATGATTTTTTCATATTTTGCTAAATAACTTTGTAAGGGAGCATCTGAATATGCTAAGTAATACCTCATTTTAAAAACAGTATTGATAGTTCTAACATGGTAAAAGAATAGTGCCTGTATGTTGTACATACATGTACGTGACAAACTTCATGACACTCATGCAGACAGGTGATGAAAGTTCGACTGCTGAATCCTACATTAAGGCACTGTACAAGCACATCCACTCGTGCATGAATCGTGCCATCCCAAATAGAACCAAGATGGTCTCCTCCAAAAAAAGGAAGCCAATCTGGTGGTCTCCTGCCATAAACAAACTATACAACAGAAGGAAGAAACTATTGCAGAAAAGAGGAAAATCCCAGGATGCAAAAAACTCCCTTACCAGCCTCAGTAAGAAGCTGAGATCCCTCATAAAATTCTCCAAAGCTAGTTACGAAAAAAAAATTGACAAAGATTCCAAAGACAACCACAAGGCATTCTATAGTTATGTCAAGAATCTAAATGGGAATGCTCAGATCTGCTCTGAGCTACAATAGAATGGCATTAAATATACAGATCCCAAGGATATTGCCAATATACTGGCAGATCGATTTAGTGTAAACTTCACCTCCCACTCACCCCTTAAAGGGCCCATCTCAATATCAAAAGATTGCCAAATTCTGGTAATCACAGCCACACAGGTAGAAACCGCACTCTCCAAAGCTAAGAACATAGCATCCATGGGATCAGACGGCATCTTGGGCTGTGTACTAACTACAAAATGAATTGGCACCTCACCTAAGTGTCATATTTAATCATAGCCTCACCTCAGGCTTCGTGCCTACTGAGTGACACACAGATACAGTTACCCCACTCCACAAGGGGGGAATCCACCTTGGATCCTGGGAACTACCATCCCATCAGTCAGACAAGCCTGATCTGCAAGGGCATGGAACACATTATCATGAAACTTATAAACAAAGAAATTGGCAACCTTCAAACACTGGACCCCATCCAGTTTGGGTTCGTGACGGGCCAATCTTGTTTCCTGAACTTGATTGACTTCTTCAAAACAGTCTTCAGAGCTGTGTATGAGGGTAAGGCAGTCCACACAGCCTATCTGGACCTTGCCAAGGCCTTTGACACCATCACCCACTCTGGAATCATAGATAAACTTACTAAGCTGGGCATAAATCCCTACGTCACTCGATGGGTTGCCAACTGGCTTACTGACAGAACCAGACTATAAAAGTAGCCGACTCCAAATCCAGCTCTAGACAAGTGGAGTACCTCAGGGTTCAGTCCTGGGACCACTTTTGTTTGGCATCTACTTCTCTGAAGTACAGGCCAACACTAAGGGTCTCTGGCTAACAAAGTTTGCAGATGACTGCAAACTAGGAGCCATTACTGAATCTCCACATGATGTGGATATTCTACAAAAGGGCCTTACAGAAACAGATGCTTCATGCCAGAGCCATGGGCTCAAGCTTAATGCCAAGAAATGTATAGTTATCCCCTTTGGTGAAAAACCATGTACCCATGAATTACCACATAGGTGGCAGTACACTAAACACTGATAGTGTGATGAGAAACTTAGGGACACAGGTGGACAGTGGTCTCACCTTCGATAATCACATCGCCACAACAGTCAGGAAATCCTTCTATGTGGCACACCTCAATACTAAGGACTTTTTATCCAGAAAAAAGAAGGTCATTGTCTCACTGTACTCATCCCTCATTAGACCCATTATAGAGTACAATGCCCCGTTTGGTATGTACCTCACAAGACATCTGCAACAGCTGAAAAGGCTGCAGAAATACCTCACTAAAAGAATCACAGACCTAAAGCAGATGCCCTATGCTGACCGTCTAAAAAAACTCCAGCTATACTCTGTGGGATATTGTCTACTCAGAGGTGATCTCTGCTTAACATACAGGGCCATGTCATGCTCCACTTAAAGAAATCCCAGTCCCTCAGAGCCACACGCTCCAGTGATCTAAACCTTGTCATCACAATGAACAAAACATGCTGGAGGGATAGGTTCCTGACCCAGAGACTCCTCATACTCTGGAATAGACTGCCCATACATGTCAAGCAGAGCACCTCCTTGACCCTCTTCAAAAGGAACCTTGATGATTGGATGGAAGGTAGAAAATTCAATCCAGGGATCACGTCAGTCACCCTGCTAGACAGGGGTCCAGGGAAGTAAATATTGTGGGAAGAAATATCCAGGGAATTGTTGTGGCTAGGCTTGTACAGGCCCTAGGTCCGATAGCCTAGTACCAACCTATAAACCTATGAACATATGTGCAGATCTCAAAGTTTGTTTCGGACTTAGGTTATGGAAATTATGATTTTTTTCATATTTTGGTAAATAACTTTGCAAGGGAGCATCTGAATGTGCCAAGTAATACCTCATTTTGAAGACAGTATTTCTGGTTCCAACATGGTAAAAGAATTGTGCCTTTATATTGTACACATGTGCAGATATCAAAGTTTGTTTTGGACTTGGGTTATGGAAATTAATTTTTCATATTTTGGTAAATAACTTTGCATGGGAGAAAGTCAGTGTGCCAAGTAATACCTCATTTTGAAGACAGTGTTACTCCTTACAACATGGTAAAAAAACTGTGTTTGTGCACTGTACACATGTACAGATATCACAGTTTGTTTAGTCTTGTATGAATATGAAAATTATGCAGTTACAATACTTCTCATTATTATGCCCATATCTTTGCAAGGGACCATGGTGATCACACAAATGATGCATCATTTTTGAAGCTGACATTCTGATGCACAATGTCTACACTGATATGTAGGCTGTGTCTATTAGAGGTGATGAGATATTATGCTTTGTTTATTTATCAATTATGGAAAATAATATATTAATCATATTTCTGTGAATATCTCAATAAAGGAGCAACACACGGTAATGGTTAAGGTATCATTTTAAAGCTGACATTCATACTAACAGATTACATTCAAATTGTATGGGTCTGCATGGTACATTGACCAAGATACTGTGCTTTGCTTTTCCAAAAAGGTAACAAATATGCAAAATATCAAAATTCCTTGTCAGATATTTAATAATGACATTGATATGCACTATCAGCATTTACACTGTTGGAAAGGTCAGTGTCTGCTGAACAACTTTTGTGTCTTAGTATAGCTTTTATAGTTAAACAGTTATGAACATTTGTTTTCTGTATAGTATCACAAATGTATTTTCTGAAAATGAGTTCAGGCTGCACTGTTGTTCTTATGATGGAATTATGCAGTCAGCTTTTTCTGAGCTGCTCCAGAGTGAATGAGTTAAAGCCTTCATGTAGGCCTTTACTCCTTTTGTAGTCTGTGAGATGGATATTAGTGCGGTGTGGAGACTACAGCATCCCAGAGGGGTAGGTACAAATACTGTCCACTGTTGAGATTTATGAGGTATGTCCACAGTTTTGCATGCTATGTTTGGCCATTTTCAAATCACTTTGTGATTATCTGGAAGTTCAGCATTAAATATTGTAGGCTGAGTTTAGCAATGTGGGAAAAGACATGTGAGTGTCACACATCATACCCATCAGAATATACATTTGGCTGTAGTTGCTGCTGGTCTATCAGCTCTGTATCTTTGTAGGGGTAGAATGTAACACATGTCCCTGTCACTTGACCTTTGCCCCCACCCCTTTACCTATGGGTGTTGTGTGGATCCCTTGTTCTAGGGGGTTGTGAGGTACGGTAGGTCTGTAGCAAGTAGCTTAGCATACAGCTGCATGTGTAGAAGGGCTGCAGCTGCTGCTTTTTGCCTAGGACTCATAGTGGGGAGTATGAACATGTTGGAGGACAGCAAACTGTATGTGTCACTGAGGGAGCAGTGTCAGCTCTGTCATTACAGCAGAGCCAGGGTGAGGGTACCCATAACAGTCAAGTCGAGGCATGTGCTTAAGACAGTAGTAGGCGACATATAGGTAGGCTATACGAATATGTGTAGCATGTCCCTACCTACAGGCCTTTGACTTGCTAACATGGGTAGCAGTTAATTCAGTAGCAGCACCTTGTTTTGGTTAAAATTGCATGACTCAATCATTATTTGCTGTATTCACAAGAATGTAATTGAAGTGCAACACAATGGATTCAAACCTAGGACTGTGGGTGACATAATGTATTGTATGCATGGCATTTGACAGACTGAGCAAGTGAGTCACTGCTGCTGTAGGTGTATTTCCAAGATATATATGCATGCATACAGTCTGTGACACAAGAATTGCATTAGCATGTGCTCCCTGATGGGTATGATATGTGACACTCAAATGTCTGTCAAGATTTTCTAACTTCAGACTTTAATGACTTGCCAGTACTTTAGCAGACAGATATGTTTTTGAGAAAACCATGCCAAAACTAGGGACCACAACTGTGGACGTTCTGTAACAGTCCATAGAGTTGACAGCTATACCTGCTATCCCAGGCCTCACTTACATCTATTATTATTTATTTGGCTGTGTACTGGTATAGTGTCTGCATCACAGTCCCAAGTACACTGCCCATTTCCCCATTATATGTACTTGTGGTGTGTCACTGGCAATCAGGATATGTTGGTGGAAACACCTGTTTTAATTCAGAGCTTAGTAGCCTACTGGGATAATGCACTTTAGTTGACAGGGGTCTGGGTTTGAGATGTGGCAGAGGTGATTTTTTTGCAGATGTATCTAACACTGTGAGAAACACATAAGATGATTAAGGCACTTTTAAGCAGGTTTGTGTGGTGCGCTGCTTAGGTCTGTGCAAATTTGCACTAAAAAAAAAAAGAAAAAGGGGGGATAGGAAAGAGGTGAAATGGGGGCAAGCAGGGGGAAACACTTATTGGAAAGCAGGTAGGGTTATGCAGGAAGGGTGAAGGAAAGGTCCATAGCTTTCCATTTCTTCTACAGCAGCACCTGTGCAAGTTTTACAGACTTTGGAATTTAGAGCCTCATACCCCAGAGACAGGAGTGATGGCAACATAAATGTGTTCATTAATTAATGTAATAATTACTTGTGTCCAGTGGACACATGTGCGAAATGGAGAGCTATGTATGGGGAGATTTTTTTTATGGGCCAGGAGTCCTTTTTTTTTAAAGGAGAGAGTGGAATGCTAGGGAAAGGATATTAGTATGTGTAAAGGTAGGCTGGGTAGGAGAGGTTGCATTTGTGGACAGACAAGACAGCATACAGGGGCAGTGTGGGACACATGAGGGGGGTAAACCCCTTGGATGGGGAGGGTGTTGTGGAATCAAAGGTACATGTGCCCCCAGACGGCACTGAGTTCTCAACACATGGACAGTCAACAGTGCACTTTTGCTGCCCCAAAGATGGCTGTGCTGGAGGCTGGATGCCATGGCCACCAGCTCTCTCTAGGTTGGTGAGTCTGCCCCTCTATCCAGCACAGGCATTGCTCATACCCATGCTCAACTATCCTGCACAACATCACCTGCAGCTGATCATGGGTGACAACTCCCCCCCCACCCCCACTTTATGGTGGGAATGGCTCCTGTACCCTGAGGCAGATCCACCCGTACCTGGTGCAGGGCCAGCTGAGGGTCACAACTGGTTTGGGTCCCAGATGTACTGGGAGCTGGTGCCATGGCTGGCTGAGGTAGGGTAGGTGGATCACCAGGTACCAGCCTACCCAGTCGAGCTGTCATGTTGAGGTATTTCAATGTGTTTAGGTTAGTAATGAACAAGCCATTTAATTAGTTATAACATATATTTAAGGCCTTCATGTAGGCCTTTACCCTTTCGTAGTCTGTGAGATGGATATTAGTGCAGTGTGGAGACTACAGCATCCCAGAGGGTAGGTACAAATACTGTCCACTGTTCAGATTTATGAGGTATGTCCACAGTTTTGCATGATATGTTTGGCCATTTTCAAATCACTTTGTGATTATCTGGCAGTTCAGCATTAAACATTGTAGGCTGAGGTCAGTAATGTGGGAAAAGACATGAGTGTCACACATCATGCCCATCAGAATATACATCCAGCTGCAGTTGCTGCTGGTCTATCAGCTCTGTATCTTTGTAGGGGTAGAATGTAACACATGTCCCTGTCACTTAACCTTTGCCCCCCCACCCCTTTACCTATGGGTGTTGTGTGTATCCCTTGTTCTAGGGGGTTGTGAGGTATGGTAGGTGTGTAGCAGGTAGCTTAACATACAGCTGCATGTGTAGCAGGCTGCAGCTGCTGCTTTTTGCATAGGACTCATAGTGGGGAGTATGAACATGTTGGAGGACAGCAAGCTGTATGTGCCACTGAGGAAGCAGTGTCAGCTCTGTCATTACAGCAAAGCCAGGGTGAGGGTACCCATAACAGTCAAGTTGAGGCATGTGCTTAAGACAGTAGTAGGAGACATATAGGTAGGCTATACGAATATGTGCAGTATGTCCCTACCTACAGGCCTTTGACTTGCTAACATGGGTAGCAGTTAATTCAGTAGCAGCAACTTGTTTTGGTTAAAATTGCATGACTCAATCATTATTTGCTGTATTCACAAGAATGTAATTGAACTGCAGCACAATGGATTCAAACCTAGGACCATGGGTGACAAAATGTAGTGTATGCATGGCATGTGACAGACTGAGCAACTGAGTCACTTTTGCTGAAGGTGTATTTCTAAGATATATGTGCATGCATACAGTCTGTGACACAGGAGTTGCGTTAGCATGTGTTTTCTGATGGGTATGATATGTGACACTCAAATGTCTGTCAAGATTTTCTAACTTCAGTCTTTAATGACTTGCCAGTACTTTAGCAGACAGCTATGTTTTTGTGAAAACCGTGCCAAAACTAGGGAGCACAACTGTAGGCATTCTGCAACAGTCTGTACAGTTGACAGCTATACCTGCTATCTGAGGGTTCACGTACATCCATTATTATTTATTTGGCTGTGTACTGGTATAGTGTCTTCATCACAGTCCCAATTACACTGCCAGTTTCCCCATTATATGTACTTGCGGTGTGTTAGTGGCAATCAGGATATGTTGGTGGAAACACCTGTTTTAATTCAGAGCTTAGTGGCCTACTGGGCTAATGCACTTTACTTGACTGGGGTCTGGGTTTGAGATGTGGCAGAGGTGCTTTTTTTGCAGATGTGCCTAACACTGTGACAAACACATAAGATGATTAAGGCACTTTTAAGCAGGTTTAAGCAGGTTTGTGTGGTGCCCTGCTTAGGTACATGCAAATTTGCACTAAAAATAAAAAAAAAAAAGAAAAAGGGGGTGATAGGAAAGTGGTGAAATGGGGACAAGCAGGGGGAAAAACATACTGAAAGGCAGGTAGGGTTATGCAGAAAGGGTGAAGGAAAGGTCCATAGCTTTCCATTTCTTCTACTGCAACACCTGTGCAAGTTTTACAGAATTTGGAATTTAGAGCCTCACACCCCAGAGACAGGAGTGAGGGCAACATAAATGTGTTTATTAACTAATGTAATAATTACTTGTGTCCAGTGGGCACATGTGCAAAATGGAGAGCTATGTATGGGGCAATTTTTTTATGGGCCTGGAGTCCTTTTTTTTAAAGGAGAGAGTGGAATGCTAGGAAAAAG
Organism: Protopterus annectens; assembly: GCF_019279795.1. Lineage (NCBI taxonomy): Eukaryota > Metazoa > Chordata > Ceratodontiformes > Protopteridae > Protopterus > Protopterus annectens. The sequence continues at coordinate 1,691,713,514 of NC_056737.1, read as the reverse complement.
ATGTCAGTATGTGTGGGGAGGTAGGCTCGGTAGGAGAGGTTGCGTTTGTGGACAGACAAGACAGCGTACAGGGGTGGTGTGTGACACACGAGGGGGTAAACACCTTGGATGGGGGTGTGTTGTGGAATCAGAGGTACATGTGCCCCCAGATGGCACTGAGTTCCCAACCCATGGGCAGTCAACAGTGCTCTTTTGCTGCCTCAAAGATGGCTGTGCTGGAGGCTGGATGCCATGGCCACCAGGCCCCTCCAGGTTGGTGAGTCTGCCCTCAATACATCACAGGCATTGCTCATACACATGCTCAACTACCTTGCATACCATCACCTGCAGCTGATCATGGCTGACAACCCCCCTCCACCCCCACTCCAGGGGGGGTTGTCTCCCATACCCTGAGGCGGATCCACCCATAAGTGGTGCAGAACCAGCTGAGGGGTCATAACTGGCTTGGGTCCCAGATGTACTGGGAACTGATGCCATGGCCGGCTGAGGTAGGGTAGGTGGATCACCAGGTACCGGCCTACCCAGTCAAGCTGTCATTTTGAGTATTTCAATGTGTTTAAGTTAGTAATGAACAAACCATTTAATTAGTTATAACAGCATGCCAGAACATTGCAAATAACCAGGTAACATCACATTGCATAGTATATGGAACACAACAATAGGTAACATAACAGTCAGTATAGTAACAACATGCCAGTAAGGCCAACCATATAGATAATTCAACAAGATATGTTAGTATGCAACCATTGTAATACATAACAATAATAAAACACAAGGCCCAACATAACATTTAGACAACAACATATGTTAATAGTAAACCACAACCAATGTATAACAATAATAAATTATGATGAAGATAAGTGGTGGGGGTGAGAGAAATGCAGTCCATTAATACCAGTATAGGCTATATAGTTTGCAACAGTACTGTTATATATTCTACAGGTCTGCCCTTCCTTTATGTATAACAATGCCCTATAGCTGCTGTAGCATGTACATACCTCTCAAGCTATATGCATGGAACAAAATTGGCCATGCAGTAACACCTACAGGTACACAACTACAGAGGACTATTACATGTCAAGTGGACCTATATAATTAACAGGGTGTACTGTGGACTGAGGTAGTGTGACTGTGCTATTCATGTCAGTGACAGATGTATGACAAGAGGGATTAGGCAACAGTGATTACAGTCCAGGACAGTGTGACACTTGAGAGACATGTATTGTGTACAATACAGATAATAAAAACTATCATACCATCCTTGGCAGGCATGGATTTAGACTATCAGCAAACATTCACAGACACACCAGGCACACGTCATACATTTTATTTATTTTATATTGTTTTATTAGTATTGTACATGTTGTCATTATTTTATGACATCTTATCACATTTCTGATCAATGCTGTTAACTGTCTGTTACAGCTCAACACACAAATTATTTACCCACAATAAGGCTACTACACCCATTTATCTGTAATTCCTGTGGGGACAACATCTGTAAAGAATGCATAACTGATTCAATAATATTTATTAGTACTTGTCACTGGATTTGAAGCCCAGTCTGTGAGTGACAAAATGTACATCAGACACAGCATTTAACAAACTAAGCTACTGAGCCACTGCTGACTATTGACTAACTGATATTTGCCTAGAGCTCACCTGGAAACAAAATATGACCTGGTAATAGTTGTACAGTTTTATACAAGACTGCAGTGACAGTTGAGCACACATGTATGAGATTCATGCATGACAGTGATAATAAGTAAACTGTACATGAATACATAGAGAGCAGGTGTACAAAATAAACTCTTAGTAGGTGGAAATATCTGTGACATGTATAAACCATATCAGAGCATTGGGTTCGCTACCCAACCCACATACAGTTGCAGATAGTATATTTGCAGTCTACAACTATTATAGTGTCACACTTGCCAGTAGCACTGTACCTCGAAGCAGGAATGCGTCTAGCTGAAATGCAATGGTTAACACAAGACAATCCTGATATACACAATATACTGTACCTTGTGTGCTCCTGGTATTGCTTCAGATGTTAGTGCAGAAAAAATGTCATAATGCATATATCTTGTAGTTCAACTGTAAATCTACTGTTTAGCATAACACACTTTCTTAGCTAACCTTGAGTCAGTTAGTGGTATTCTTTATGTTTTTATTTCAGAACAGATATCATACTCAGTTTCATGAACAACAGCCATATGTACCTACACACATACTGCACAACACAGCTTTATTAGGGATACCTTCATGCAGTTATTAATATATTTTCGAATCTTTATTAAACAACAGTTAATATAATGCTGGTGTTGCAATACAGCTGTAATTCCACAATTATTGCAGTAGAAACTTTATTTCACTAACATTACCAGGTTTCATGCTTTAATATTTATTGTACTATACTTGGCAGTAGTCAATTATGGCAGTACAGGTCTATGTCCACATCCATTGCAATACACAAAGATATGTACCTACTGGCAGTGAATTAATTACAATATTTTGTGTATTGGACTATAGGTTCATAAGTTCATAGGTAGGAACTAGGCTATCTGCCTGAAGGCATTTATAAGCCTAGCCGGAATGTGTTGGCTTTCGCCATCCCCTTAGATTAGTTCCCTGTGCCTCTGTCCAGCAGAGCCACTGAAGTGATCCCTGGGGTAAACTTTCTGTTTCCCATCCACTTGTCAAGGTTTCTCTTGAAGAGGGTTAGTGAGGAGCTCTGCCTAATGTAGATTGGAATCTTGTTCCAGAGCATGGGAAGTCTGTGGGACAGAAATATATCCTTCCAGCATGTCCTATTTATTGTTGTGGTGAGGTTTAGATCCCTGGAGCATGTGGCTCAAGGAGATATGGTTTTCTTTAGGTGGAGCATGTCCATCAATTCTGGGTTGGACATGGCCTTGTATGTCAGGCAGAGATCACCTCTGAGTAGGCGGTATGCAACCGAGTACAGCTGGAGTTTCTTCAGTCGAGCTGCATAGGGCATCTGCTTGAGGCCAGTGATCCTTTTGGTGAGAAACTTCTGTGGTCTTTCCAGTTGTTGCAGGTGTCTAATAAGGTACATCCCAAATGGGGCATTGTACTCTATGATGGGTCTGATGAGTGATGTGTAGAGAGGCCCAATGACCTCTTTCAATCTGGGTGCAAACCCTTTTGTGATTAGGTGGGCCACATAGAAGGATTTTCTAACCACTTTGGCAATGTTATTATCAAAGGAGAGGTTACTATCTACTTGGGTCCCCAGATCCCTTATTAAGTCTTCCATATTTAGGGGGCTTCCACCTATGTGCTAGTTTGTGGGTACTTCGTTTTTTCCAAAGGGGGTGACTATGCACTTTTTGGCATTTAGCTTGAGGCCATGGTTTTGAGACCAGACCCTTTTGGAGGATGTCTGTGTCAGCCAGAGAGTCAATTATAGCCCCTAGTTTGCAGTTGTCTGCAAACTTGGTCAGCGTTAGTCCTCCTGTGCTTGCCTGTACCTCTGAGAAGTATATGCAGAACAGGAGGGGTACTAGGACTGAGCCCTGGGGAACGGCACTTGTAACTGGTTTAGAGTCAGACCTAGCTCCTGCAACTCTTACCATGTGGGTTCTGTCCATGAGTCAGTTGGCAACCCATCTCGTGATGTAGGGGTTTATGTTCAAGATGGTGAGCTTGTCTATAATATCTGAGTGGGGAATGGTGTCAAAGGTCTTTGCGAGGTCTAGGTAGACTGTGTGGACCACCTTTCTCTTGTTTATAGCCTTGGTAACTGTCTCAAAGAAGTCCATCTGGTTTAGGAGACATGATCTGCCCTTAACAGGGTACCTACTGGGTAGGGTACAGTGTTTGGAGGTTTCTAATGTCTCTGTTAATGAGATCCATGATGATGCGCTCCATAGCTTTGCAGACCAAGCTAGTCAGGCTTATAGGGCGATAGTTCCCGGGGTCCCTTGTGGCTCCACCTTTGTGGAGTGGAATAACCGTTGCTGTGCTCCACTCTGTGGGTACATAGCCTGTGGAGAGGCTGAGTTTAAACAGTGTGTTTAGGTGAGGGGTTAGCTCATCTTTGAGCTCATGTAGGACGCAGCCTGGGACACCGTCTGGTCCCATTGATGCTGTTTTTTTGGCTTTGGAGAGGGCTGTTTTAACCTGAGTGTCTGTGATTTCAGGGGCACTACATTCTTCTGGTATAGTTATGGGCCTTTTTGGGGGTGAGAGGGGGGCTGAAGTTTGCACTGAACCTGTCTGCCAGGATGTTGGCTATATCAGTCGGTTCAGTATATTTTGTGCCATTCTGCACTAACTCAGAGCAGATCTGAGACTTGCCACTTAGATTCTTGGCATAGCTAAAGAATGCCTTGTGGTTATCTTTGGAGTCCATGGCAGTTTTTCTTTTGAAGCTAGCCTTGCATGATTTTATGAGGGGAACATAGTTTCTTGCTGATACTGATCAGGGATGTCTTCCCTTCTTGGGATTTTACTCTTTTCTGCACTAGTTTCCTCCTTCTGTTGTATAGCTTGTTTATGGCAGGAGCCCACCAGACTGGTTTGCTTTTCTTGAAGGAGTGAGTCTTGGTTTTGTTTGGGATAGCACAATCCATGCATTCTTGCAGCTGCCCATAGAGTGCATTAGTAAAGGATTTTGCAGCTTGGACGGCGCTATCCTTTAGCATGGGAGCTTTGAAACTTCCCACCTCAGTCTTAAGTAATGTGAAGTTTGCTTTTGAAAAGTTTTTTATGGTGGTTTCTTTGATCAGGGTGTTGGCGGAATGTGGATATCCAGAGTGATTAGTTTATGGTCAGATCTAACCAGCGAGGGGTCGACCTCCAGTGTGGAACACCGGTCGTCCATGTTGGTGATGACCAGGTCCAATATGTTGTCACCTCTGGTGGGGGTGTTGACCAGTTGATCCAGGGCATTTGAGTTTATAAATTCTAGGAAATGTTGGGCAAGGGAGTTCGTACTTGTGTAGTTCTCACAGTTAATGTTTGGGTAATTGAAATCACCCAATATCAGGGTGTTTGGTAGGACCTTTATGTTTCCCAGTGTTTTCAGGAATGCGGAGTGGGGGTCCTGGGACATGGTGGGTGATATGTAGCAAGCTATAATCTGAATAGCAGTTTTGCTTGTTGTTAGTTGCACGTGGATGATCTCTGAAGCATCGTGCTGTGTCACTAACCTGGAGGTGTGGGTATCCTTGATGAATATGGATACTCCCCCGCCTTTTGTATTTCGGTCGGAGCCTTAAACCAGGTTTCTGTTACTGCACATATATCGATTTTCTCCATATTGAGGAGTGCTTCAAGTGTGTGCATTTTGAAGTTTAGACTTCTGGCATTGAGCAGCATTACCCTCAGTTTTTTGTTATTTGTGCTATTTAAAGCAGTGGGTTTTTCTTTTGAGCCTTGCCTAAAAAAGGCATTATGGGGGTGGCAAAAGCCATGGCCAGTATTTGAAAGCCTAAGGGTGACAGGTGCAAGTCGTCTCTAGCAAAGCAGCGTGGCTTGTCAAGCATGTCATCCCAGGCTGACAGACACTGGATCCCCTTTGAATGACACCAAAAGCTTAGCCAATTGTTGAAATTGATAATTTTTTCTCTATACCATGGTATCATTCTTGGTGAGGGCAGGATGCTACTCAGGGTCATGGTCATACCGGCCTGGGCTACATGATCAGAGAGCTCCTCCATGTCTCTTTTCATGTAGTCCAGGAGGTACGGCTCAGGTCATTCACACCAACATGGACAATCTTCTTCTTCCTCTTTCGGCTGCTCCCGCTAGGGGTCACCACAGCAGATGAACTGTTTCCATTTCTTCCTGTCCACTGCATCTTGCTCTGTCACACCAACCACCTGCATGTCCTCTCTCACCACATCCATAAACCTTATCTTAGGCCATCCTCTTTTTCTGTTACCTGGCAGCTTCATCCTTAGCATCTTTTTCCCAATATACTCTGCATCCTTCCTCAGCACATGTCCAAACCAATGTAATCTTGCCTCTCTGATTTGTCTCCAAACCTTCAAGACAGAGTCATATTTGTACTTGTTCTGGAGTGACCTGAGTGCTTGTGTTATGTGGCGGATCCTGGCACCCAACAGGCAAGTAACACTATCCTTCTCCTTGTTCAGCCTAGTGAGTGGTACATCAGTGTGCCTGACTATAGAGTCACCTATTACTAGTGTGCTGGGTATGTTATTTTGCCTTAAGGGCTGTTATTGTGTGGCACACTGGTTTTGTGAAATATGTGTTTCATGGTTTGTGTTGGGGGGGTGGAGGTTGCTTGCATGTCTGCTTTGGATGTATTTGTTACTTTTGCAGATTTTTATTTAGAGCCTCCGAGTATGTTTTTGTGTATTTATGTGTGTTTTTTGTCAGTGCTGGTTCATAGGTCTATGTGAGACTGGTGGTGTAATGCAAGTAATTCTCTTCTCCTCTTGACTGCCTAGTCCTGTCTTGGGTTGAGAGAGCTTAGCCTCCAGTTTAGCTGTATAATGGCATCTCTCACATGTATTAGTGTTTGGTGGAAGGAGGAGTGGGTTGACTGTGTACATGAGGCAATTGTAACATTGCCTCAAAATGCCCAGATTCACCAGTTGGAATGGAGAGTACACCTGAAACTGCCCTTTTGACATGCCTGGATAGGTATAGTGCACTGTTTTACTGATTGGCTGATAAGGTCGAATAGAGAGCATTGTCCTTCTCTACAGTATAGGGGGGGTCTAGTGCTAATGTTTATTAGTGCTTGCTATGAGTTTTGGGCAAGTGCCGGGATGAGAAGTGAATGATTTGAGTGCTTAAGTTGAAAGTTTGTCTAGTTCCAAGGGAAAAATTGAAGAGTAAACTTTGTGGAGCTGGGAATAGTTATACCCTAGCTAACTGGCGCTGCCCGGCATGCAAAACCACACAAATGTGGGTTTTATAGCAGGGAAATGAAAGAGATAGAATTTAGCCCAAAATGGCCAATAAACTACTAATTTCTGGGCTGAAACCACTCCTCCAGGGATAGATAGGCTGCACAAAGCTCCCCTCTTTCACAGGTGAACAGAGAAACTTCCTTCTGTCCAAGTAAGGTATGTGTATACACAGAGATTTGTAACACAGCCCTGAATTCAGCACTAACCTGAAAACTGTACTATACTAGCCTAGAAAGGTTGGAAACTATTATTTTTTTTTTGTTTTTGTTTTTTTCTTTCAGAAAATAAAGCAGATACAATAAAAAAAAAACACTTTAAATGCACAGAAATGGCTATCACACTTGAGTGTGTAGCCTACAACAGTTAAACAGGTAATTTAAACACAAAAACGACTTTGTTAAAGTGCAGGCAGTACAATAAGTACAATATGTAGCTGAAACAATCTTTTTAAATAAAAAAACTCTAGAAAATCGGCGTTTTAGGCAGAATTAGCTAAAGGCAGCAAGAAAATGCAGAAAAATGATACTTAATCACTCCAAAGTATCTCTTTTGTCTCTCTGCTGCTATAGAACTCTGCAGGGCACCAGACAGGAGCTGGCTGAGCTGTATACTAACACAAAAACCTTGCAAATGCTGGTTTTATAACAGTGAAATGAAAGAGATAGAAACTTGCAACAAAGCCCTGAATTCAGCATAACCTGAAACTTAATCTGTACTCATCACACTCACAACGCAACTGGCCAGGCACCCTGCATGGGCCTCTAGGTTGTGAGCACTATCCTCTGCAGCTGTAGGAAGAAAAGCACACCATTATACATAACTGTCTATCACACATTCAGATTAGGCATTGGTAAGGCAATGCTAACATTACTTACAAACTTGTGGAGCATTCCCATCCCATGCATCCTGGACCCAGGTGTCCAGAAGTCCCCACATATGATGCTTCAGATCATCATAATGGTGATGGACCTGCTCACCTATGCAGGAGATATCTGTAGCACTGGTAAGATCATGTGTCAGCTGGTCCCAGACCTCCATCTTGTACTACGATCCCTGGAACTGGCCCTGCAGAAGCCGGTGCTCATGGTCTTTTATTAAGAGTCCAGCCATGACCCTGGACTCCAGAATTCCTCACTGCTGCTCCCAGAAGCATGAACCCTCTCCAACACCTGCCGTAGTTCCTGCACAGTTCACACTCCAACAGGTTTTTCTGCATTCCCACCTGTTGCACTTAATATAGCCTGTTTTTCCAGCATTACACATGATTGGGCCATTTTTTAAAACTCAGTGCATCGCTTGGCACTGAGCAAACCAGCTAAGCTGAACTGAGCATTGCTTAAACTGCCAGTGTTTAGCAATGCTTAGCAGTGCACAAACCAGATAAGCGCAGCCAAGCGGTCCTTAAACAGAGATTGTTTTAGCAGTGCTTATCATGGCTTAGCAAGGCTTAGCAGAACTTAGCTAAGCATAGCAGCTCATGATGTAAAAATAATTGGCATAATTTATTTTGTGAAAATAATTCCTTAATGTCCCTTCAATGTATTCAAACTCTGCACCAACTGCACAGGAGGCCACAACTCTACTCACTTGGCTAAGTGGATATGTAGAATGCTGCTATAGTTTTACTTATGCCTCTCAGCTATGTTTAAGCAGTGCTAAGCACCAAGCTGTGGCATGCAAACCTGAAAAGCTATGCTTAAACCTAACCTTTGAATCATAAATTAAATGCATCTGGTTTCTATTTTTAGATGTCTGGCACATGGCAATCACTGCATGCTGTGCTGCACCATGCAAACTTTAAAAAAAAATTATAAGACTGAATATATTGCTATCAAGCATTTGGACAGTGCAGGGGGTGTGTTACTCATCTATAGACACAGTTAGTGACACACTCCTTACACTGATTTAATACTGCCTTCCCTAGCTCTCCCTCAGAAATGCACCTTCATTAATATGCTGGCACGCTACCGAGGGGGTTCCACATGCACACACACAGTACCTTCCGTATAGGCTCTACACTATGCCTACACAGATTTTATTAAATCTGAATCATAATATTGACAAAATATACAGTACAAATGCAGTATCATTAGTACTGTTACAACATTATACCAAGTAAGGTAAATTCTTGTTCTGGATTTACATAAAAATGCTGGACAAATTTAAAACATATCACACCAAATAGACACATAACAGTAAACGCTCCTATAGATGTTATCTTCTAAGAAATCTAAGCAAATGTAGTTTGGAAGGTCAAAATAAAGTACTACAATATGCAGGACTACTCTGTAGTAGGAACAAGTGTTCGATTTAAGCTAAAAAGTACTGAACGCAAACCATGGTTTTGAATATATCATTTAGTACATTTGTCAAATTATCAGAAAGAGCATGCACAGTTTTGAAAGTAGTCACACAATGAAAAAAATGAACCACTAACCCCTCCTCTGACTGTTATTTCATTCATGCCATCATTAGAGCGTTCGCCTGTGTTTTGCAAACCACTGCTACTTCTGCTTTTATTGCATCTCACTACAGTTTTGTTTTTTTCGTAGACTGTTTCTGTCCTAATTAACTCATTACTAGCTATTAAGAGCTATTCAAAGGTCACAATACTATCCAAAATTGCAGGTCAGTCTTCATCTGTTGTCATTGTCAAAGGATGCTCAAAAGAACTGACAGCACTTCTGGTTCTCTGACGTGCTTGTGATGAATCAAACTGTTGATGATTACGGCCAGATCTATGCAATCTGCTTTAAGACAAAGATCATTATTGTGTTTACGCTGGATAAATATTTCTGTTCCAAAGCATGCAGACCATACTGCACATTTCATTTTCTGTACTGCTGCTGAAGACCTGCTGTGTTAGATAACAGAAAGACAATTGTTGCAGCCAGGGTGCAGATGCCAGTGTAACAGTCAAGTTATTTACAAGAAGAAACTTTCATTGCCATACTTTACATCTTGTCAAATGCAGCAACCCAAATTCGAAGCAGTTGACCCATCATCTCTCTGAAAATGTGAAGAGTGTTCATTAGTGATTTGTCAGAGAGAAAAAAAGCCTTGAATGCTGTATCACCAAAAGCCACTTTACAGCCATCATTGAGCTATTTACTGTTCTGGATTTGGTATATATAAGTCAGAGGGAAATGAGTGTTTCCCTCCCCCCTAAAAAGGGATGCTGGAGAGCATGCCCTGCAAAAAATATGTGCTCAGTGCTTTGCTGAAAGTGCTTTCAGTGACACTTTTTAATGATTTCTGTCTATTGGACAAAAAAGTAAACAAATCATCATGAATCCATCTATATACATATGTTTGCATTATAGGTCATGTGACGGATTTAGAGGACTTGAAACAGCACATTTCTGTAACTTTTACAGTCATGAATGGTGGCTAGGTTTCAGTGCTACATATCTTGCAATTGCAGTGGCTGATGTGTTTTGCTTCTTTTTCTGCCATGACAGTTTACTTGCTTGAAGTGTCACATTCAGTTCAGTTACAGTTGCAGACCCTCCCCTGGCCTCCTTAGTAATCAATGCTAACACTAGCATTGCCTTTCCCTCCAACCCTAACCCTACACCTTACCTTAATAAAAACTGTCCCATAACATTGCCACTACACAACACACGCACACACAAAGATGTACAAAAACACACTAACAACACTACATCTATCCGCTTCCCTAAAATACATACATACACTCAAACACAAACATACCACACCTATCCTTAACCTATCCTGACCCTAAACCTAACTCAAAAACGCATGCACAAATACTTTCACCCCTTCCAACCCTGTCTCACCTATCTTGACAAAACATAATTTTGATATGTAAAACAAATGAATGTTTGATAAAATGCAGGGGAGCCATACTTACTGAAACATACACATACTCATATATATATATATATATATATATATATATATATATATATATACTGTATATATGTGTGTGTGTATATATATATATATATATATATATATATATATATATATATATATATATATATATATATATATACACACACACACACACACACACACACACACACACAAACACACACTATGGACCAAGTTTTGGAAATAGCATAGTTCCCTAATCCTACAGAACAAGATATTATTAGACCAGCCAGACTCCTACATATTCCATTTATTCATTAGTTCAATTTTTTTTTTTTTTTTTTTTTGGTTTGAGATCCTGTCATCCACTGATTTTAGTTGGCTGTGGTAACTGGATGAAATATCTACTAAATATGGCATTTTGTAGTTTACATACCGTTTTATGAACAGATTATACCATGGCTGTTTTTGTTCTGTTTTTTCTGAAGAATTTTTTAATCATTTTTTATCTGTAGAGTCAGTATTTCTTAACTACTTTAGCACTGAAGCGGGAGCTCTGCTAGGTTTTGTTAGTTTGTAGTTATGTTATTATTTATTGATATTTAGTTAATGTAATATTAGATTCAGTTTGGCAGCAGTGTTGTTTTGTGATTGGCTAATTGTGGAAATGTATTTTATTTTGATTGTTTTATTTGATTTTTAATTTATTAATAACAAATTAGATTGGAGTAAGGCTGCATTACATTGGCATTGTTGCCTTACGTCGTGTGTGTCTTCGGTGTGTGCAATGTGTGAAACATAGACATGATTGAGAGATGCAATCTATATATACTTTTTTACTTTAGTTTACTGTTTTTTTTTTTAAATAAGTACAGATTCAATTTAGCTTTGCTTTATGTAGGATTAGGTATTTTGAGGTATGTATGCTTTTATCATACAATTTTTCTGATCTACTATTATTAGAATATATACAGACACATTTAACAACTGGAATGCACATAGAGATACCTTACAAAAAGGACACAAGGTGTAAACAATATATCCTATATCGATTAACGCAAGGCCTTGTCACTATACTCGGCATCCTACAGACTGCTAAGAGGTGACCTGTGTCTATCATACAAGGCAGCCGCCATCCCACTACTGATAGATTTAATGTACATCACCAACTCAAATGGCATCAGAAAAGGCTCCCCATCCATGTAAACCAAAACTCATCTCTGTCCATATTCAAGTGAAACTTGATTTACAGAGTCTCTGTAAAGGCTATTTGTCAGCCGAGGCACTAAGAGAATAGATTCTGTGTGTGAATTAAAAGTTTTATGGTTTTATGGTGAATCGATTCCTGTTTTTTTGTGGTGGGTTATAAAACAAGACTTTGTTGGGTGCCATAGATAAGCTCCCCCCAGCTCAGTGTCAGTCTCTATGTAACTCATTGGATAGCAAATTGGTTCACAACTGAAGTCAGGAAGTTAGGGTGGGTGGCTACATCACCTCCAAAAGAACTGTCACTAGCAGTATAACCCAGGGTTTACTCCTTGGGTCACTCCTCTTTGGCATTTACTTTTCAGAGGTCAGAGCTAATGTTAAGGGTTTGTGACTGATCAAGTTTGCAGATGATTGCAAACTAGATGCCACCATAAACTCTCCAGAAGTCACCAAGAATCTCAAAGAGGATCTCTCCCAAACAAATATCTGGTCTCAGAATCATTGACTAAAATGAAATGCCAATAAGTATTTAACTGTATTCTCCAGCAGGCATGGATCCCCTAGTATTCATCACATTGACAACATACCCTTGAAAAATGATACCACAATTAGGGTGATGAGCATTTATGTTGTCAATGAACTTTCCATTGATCACCAATTATCGGGTTCCTATCACATAGTCAAACTTTTTCAAGCTCAAACCACATATGGTCAAGACCATACGTTTGAATTTGTAAAAGTCGGAATGTTTGAATGGAAATCTTTATAAGCGGCAGATTCCATTCACTTCAATGTGGTGGGATCTTGGAGTTGGTATATTTAAGTAGCAGGGGGTGTGGGGGGCAGGGGGGCTTGCTCCCCTGCTTACAATTTATTGTTTGTCCATTGTTTTTTTATTTTTTTTTTACGTAGTTGAAGTTCTGTAACTTTGAACATAATGGTTTGACCATTAGGTGTTCGGAGTTACGGAACTTAGGCTATCTGATATAAACTCCCAATTATCTACTGTTATAAGAAAGTCCTTTTTTCATTGCACAGCTTATATCTAACTGTACTGTATCCATATCCTGAGAGGTATTATTCCAAAATACCCATTAAGCTAATCATTGAGTATAATGCTGCTTTTGGTATGCACCTGTTCAAGCACTTCACAGCAGGCATGATCACAGCACTTTCTCACTAAAAAAATCCCTAGCCTAAATTGTAAAGGAAAACTATGTAGCCAATTTCAAAACATTGTCCATCTTTTCAGTATAATAAAGGCTACTTAGAGTTGACCTCTGCCTTTAGTATATAGCTTCAACAGACCCTATTCCATCAGATATATTACTCATTTACAAGTCCGGCAGTATCACACCAACTCAAGGGATCACAATCTGCTTTGCAAAATAAATAGGACATATTTGTAAATCCATTATTTTGAATTTTTGTTAGGAATTATGTCATCTTATTGTAAGGAGAAGCTTGTTTCATAATCATGGAAGACATTGTATAATGTCTGTATGATTACTTCCATTATATTATTTTTAAGACTGATTTCCCTGATCTGGTTGTAACTTCCTCCCTGGTCAACTTAAACCTTCAAATAAAAAAATATACATTGCACTATAGACTAGACAAAGGTCAGCCCCACATAACCTGTAAGAAACACAATATAATATAATATAATATAATAATAATATAATATAATATACTACATTACATTATAATTTCTTAATGGCAGAATGTGACAATAAGCTTATGTGTACTAACCTTTTAAGTGCATTTAGCACTCTACTTACTCTCCATCCATAACTTCTCTCTTGCTTTTTTTTTTTAAGTCCCATGCTATCCTGCATGACTTTGTGGATTCTCTCTACCCCACACATTCTAATAGACCATTTCTTAGGTCCGCAACCTTTTCTGTGAAAAAGTGCCTTTGCAGCAACTGGGAGTAGTTAGTCACTAAAGTGCCAGTGCAGTTGCTGGAGCTTTTCTGAATAGTTAATGTTTGCTGGCACTATAAAGTTGTTTTCCTACTAAAGAATCATTTTGCCATTTCAAGGTGTTATGGGTAGCATGTTTTAAGGTTACTTAATTCAGTTTTTTTTATTTAATAGCAGGTCAGATCATTGATATATAAAACCAGGGCAGTGCTCTCTCTCTGCATCAACAGCAGTGAGAAGTGTTCCATTCTCCTAGGAAACTTCAACTATCTTTTCACAAACTGGTAGGTTTATTCATCCTCAAACACGTATTCCCAGATATTTCTGAACCTCATCCATACAAACTCCATGGACCAGTTAGTCTGCACCTTAACAAGGGGTGATAAAATCTTAAATTTGGTCCTTACCAATCTGGTGCAACTTTCTCCTCACCAATTGTAACTTCCTCCCTGGTCAAATCTGATCACAAATCACTCATGTTTATCTTAAGACTGTAGCTGGAAGCATCTTATAATACCTTGGTATTCAGAGATAATACAAAGGCTAGTCTACTAAAACTGAGTGTTGATCTGGCTAAATTCAAAAGCACTTGCTATTTCAGCTGCTTATGTGGAATCCTTTACACTGTATTCATGCATGCGTAAATAGCTACACTGACACATATATACCCCCTCAGATATAAATGCAATACCAAATTCAAAATTAAAAACCTATTGTGGAATATAAATATAAAAAAAGGCTTTATAATAAAAGAAAAAATCATCTTTGGCATTTACTTCTTGGAAGTCAAAGCTTGATGACTGCAAACTTGTTGGCATAATAAACTCCCCAGAGGATACCAAGATCCTCAAAAAACGGCCTGTCCCAAACAAATAACAGGTGTCAAAACCATGTGCTCAAACTAAATGCCAAAAAGTCTATAATCATATCCTTCAGCAAGCATGCCTCCCCTTGCGGCTATCACATTGACAGCAAACACCTGAAAAGTGATACCATAATTAGTGATCTGAGAACCTATGTCAACAAAGAACTGCCCTTTGATCACCACATATCTTCTTTTGTAAGAAAGCCTTTTTCTTTGCACAACTTATGTGTAAAGTTATTGTGCCCAGATCCTGAGATGTATTGTTCTAATGTACTCATTAAGCTGATCATTGAGTATAATGCGTTTTTCTGTATGTACACATCCAAACATTTGTCACAACTGAAATAACCACAAAATTCTCTCTGAAACAAGCTTTTAAAAAAAAAAAAACTCTAGAAAATCGTCGTTTTAGGCGGAATTAGCTAAAGGCAGCAAGAAAATGCAGAAAAATGATACTTAATCACTCCAAAGTCTCTCTTTTGTCTCTCGGCTGCTGTAGAACTTTTTAGTCAAGGGCCTAAACCATAAAAAAATCTGCAGACCATCTCAAAGCATTGCCCATCTTTTCAGTACCATATAAGTTACTGAGTGGTAACCTCTGCCTTGTATATACCGCTTCAAAAGACCCTGTTCTTTCAGACCTATTTGAAATTTGCACACTCATTGGTATCATAAATACTACCTCAAGGGATCTCAAACTCTTTTGCAAAATAAATCACAGATAATACATTTTTTATATATCCCTCTTCCACTTGCCATAAAACTAAATCATTTTCTTACTCTATTCAAATATAATTCATAAAAATGGATGGGTAATCACAAATTCCCCCTGCCCCTCATTTAGTACTCTGTCTCTCATGGATAGGAGAAACCAATATAGGAGAATCCCAACATATCCTTATTCAGCCTATCTCTGTGTTATTTGTATGCAAACATAAGGGCTAAAAACTACTATGTGAATGGAAGGCTAGACTTTCTAAGATCATCAAAGGTCAATAGTACAGCAAGTACCTCTGAACCTATGAACGATTAAACATGTCCTTTAGAATTAGATAGGCTATAGAATATGCTTTTCTGATTTTAGTAGACACACTCTCATCAAAGTTTAGATCATTGCTTTATTTTGTCTCTAGACATTTGATGATAGTAGCATTTTCTTTTCGATGAACATGCACTTTGTAATCATAATTTATGTATTTTTTTCAAAGAATGGTGGTGACACTTTTATTGAAGTGAAAGTTCACCAGGTTATTTTTTAACCTTGTGGAGTACTTTAACATTTTTTTAATTGAAGTCATTAATTTATCCATGTTG
Organism: Protopterus annectens; assembly: GCF_019279795.1. NCBI lineage: Eukaryota > Metazoa > Chordata > Ceratodontiformes > Protopteridae > Protopterus > Protopterus annectens. The sequence continues at coordinate 1,691,697,453 of NC_056737.1, read as the reverse complement.
TGATCATCCATATATTTAGTTACTCAAAAATTATGTCTATTTTTATATTTGAGAAGAATAGTCTAAAAAGAAGTGAAATCATTAGAGATCTCTTACCTCTACAGGTATGGAGAGGTAATTGCCTACCCAGACATTATATATAATTTGTCACAGCCAATGAGCAACATACAGTTTAACATTTAGCACATTTCTTTTGACAATTATATAGATCAAGATAAGAAGCAACCAGTCTAATTCATTTGTGTAGTGCTGACTTTAAATTTTCAAAGAATGCCATTAGATTCAGAAGTCAAAATCTCAAACTCTTAACAGTCAGCCCTGAAAAGGGACAGATGTCCAGGGGAGTTTACCTCGCTTACAAATAATAAAAAAATGCAGTACGTAAGTAAATAAATAAATAAATAAATAAATAAAGAATTCATATCTAGCCAGTGCAGGTCTACTGTGTGTATTACTTTCATTATGGTTCATTACCTAACTTTAAGGCAAATGCAGATAAGGCTTATAGGTTTAAAATTGTTTATATCTGCAGTTACTCTTCCTTTATGGAAATGTACAATCACAGCCTCATACCCAATGTCAGGCATGGGTCCATATACTAGCAATTTGCTCAAGATGACTGACAAAAAGCTTATGTTTTATTTTTTTAATTTTATATATAAACCAGTCGGTGTGGTATCTAATCCCATGGAAATTGAAATGTTTAATTTTATACATAACTACATTTATTGATATACAAGATGTTGTATAAAGATGATATGGCATTGCAAACAGATTCTGAACAGGACCTTCAACCATTGATAGTGAAATGGAATGTAAAACTGAAAGCACATGCAATGCAATAGAGTACAGATAAATAGTTTTTGTGGCAATAAATGGAAAAATCGTAAGAATCTGAAAATTGAGATGGAAGGGAAAACAGTGGAAAATAATAACAGCTTCTAGTATCTGGGAGGGGTGGTTGATGAAAAGGAAGTCTGAATGAAGAGTTCAAAGGTGAAATCAGAGGTGCTGTAGCCAAATGACATGGAGTGTTGGGGTAGTGTGTGACAGAAGAATTCCAAAGAAGCTGAAAAATTAGATGTGCAAAACAGTAATGTGTCAAGTAATTTGGTATAGTACAAGAAACCTGGGCAGTGGAGGTAGACCAGATGAGAAAGCTAGCAGGAATGGAGTTTAGGATCCTGAGACAGGTAGTAGGATGCACACTGTGGGAAAGACAGAGAAATGATGACATCTGTGCAGAACCCAAAGTCGCTCCTATTGCAGAGGAGATCAAAGAAAAAAGTTTACTGTGGGTCAGACACTTGTGCAGGAAAGCATAAGACGATTTGGTGAAGAATGTTTGGGAGAGACATAAAGAAGGTAAGAGGAAACTGAAATATTATGCTGCTAAGATCTGGATGCATTGCATGGTAGAAGACCTGTGGCAATCAGACATGAATGTTGAGAAAGGTAAGAAAGTGGCACTGAATCGCGATAGGTGGTGACAGAAACAGGGGGCTGATGATGGTACATTTATTACGTGTTTAGTTGTATAAGTCTATAGTAGGACATATATATTTGTTTAGTTTGAAGGCTTTATAAAAACTGGAAAAAAAAGTATTTTGGTATGTGCTGACTTATTACTTTATTCTTCATGTTACATTTACAGTGCTTTCCGTTTTGCTTTTCTAATTAATTTAAAAAATGCCTTATTACTGATTTTAGTTCTCAGGTTTAAGCTGAGTTCACAAATAAGTCAGGGAGATATAATAAGATAAGAAGTTCCTGTACTGAGTTTCAATTTGTTTATATGATTGCAGTACTTTTTGCAAGCTATATATCATTTCATTTCTACTGTAATATAATTTGATTCCACAAAAAGTCATGTGTAAAATGTATCTGTCTAGTAATGTCTTATGATATTATACTACTCATGTTTTGAATAACTGAGTTGTTTGAAAATATTCTGAGCAAATTTACATAAGTCACTGTTTGAAATACTCCTTTCTGTTTTATACATACATAATTAGTTGCAGTGTGGCTTCCTCTGATGTATTCTAAAAAGGCTGGTTTCTTTATACATGACTTTTATTTTAATCTTACAATGCAAATAATGGCATCATGATCTTCATTAATTACAGAGGGTATATCCATGGGTGGGATGCAAGTAAATCCTATATTTGTGACTATGATATCAGAAATGGTGCTGCATTCAAATACTGTGTAGATGAATGATGTTTAGAGTCAGAATTGTCATCTAATAGTGTTTTTTCATGAATAGCAAGGTACCACTCCTTGTAGTCTACACACACACACACACACACACACACACACACACACACACACACACACACACACACACACACACCACGCGCACAGGCACACAGACACGCAAACACACACGTACACACATGCACAGGCACACAGGCACACACACACAGGCACTCACACACACACACACACACACACACACACACACAAACACACATGCACGCACACACACACACACACACACACACACACACACACACACACACACACACATACGCACAGAAACAAATACACACACGTGCACATGCACGCATGCACACACACATACACACATGCACAGGCACACAGACACGCACACACGCACACACGCACGCACACACAGACGCACAGACACAAACACACACACACACATGCACGCACATGCATGCACACAAACACACACACATGCACAGGCACACAGGCACACAGACACGCACACACACACACACACATACACACACACGCACGCACAGGCACACAGGCACACAGACACGCACACACACACACACACACACACACACGCATGCACGCACAGGCACACAGGCACACACACAGACACGCACACACACACAGGCACGCACACACCCACCCACACACACACATGCACACACACACACACACACACACACACACACACTTACACAGAGACACGCACACACACACGCACATACACACACACACACACACACCCACACACGCACAGGCACAACACACACACATACACACACAGACACACAGACACACACACACACACACACACACACACACACACACACACACACACACACATACATACACACTCATATGCACATATGTGAATAGGCAACTGTAAGAGAAAAATTCCACTGTATCCAAACCATTCATCAAATCGTCATATGAATTTGATTGGTGGGCAATATAAGTTGACAGAAAAATATCCCAGTAAAATTTAAGTCACATTGTAGTGAAATGCTAGTCAATGAGACAGCTTTGTTAAATGAGTCTTCACACTTTGGTATAGTAACATGCAAACAGTCAGTTTATATGTGTTATGAAATGGAATATTATCAAATGTACTACTAAGCTGGGTTAGAAAACAATAAGTCTCTTTGTTCATTTCTACTTTGAAACAGTAACATTTGCATTAGTACAACAAAGAACAGCAGCAGACTGGATAAATGGTACACTAAGTCCAAAGATAAACAAAATTATTACAAAAAGTAGAATGATGTACCAAACCACAACATCAACTATAAGTATGTGTAACTATACAGCATGACACAATCCAAGTATAAAAACAATGCAAGTTTATTGTGAGCACTTTCACAATAACTACTACTGCTTCATCAATGAATACATCCACCCATTCCCCTGTTTCAAAAAATGAATCATCCAAAGAAAGAGTTTGGTGTAATCATATGACATCATTAGAACTTTTTTACAGCATATTGTCTTAAAAATCATAAATATCATTTTATAAATACTTATTTTATAAAAATGTATACAGAAAACTATATTATAAAAAATTTGTATAGAACAATAACAATTGCAGTCTTTCATCTTCTTCTAGATCTTGCTTTCAAAACAGGTTTAATAGAGAGTTTATCACTGAGTCCCCTGCCCCTGTTTGCCCTTATTCTGATTATCCACTTCATCTCACCCATTTCAGTTCTGTTTCTAACATCTCCCTCTCTTTCATTAGGTGTGGTGGTATCAATGGCTAAAAACTTGAAACTATGAGATGTACCTTCTAGTGAAACATGCTTAGCAAGTGCATTAGTATTAATCCTGTTTTTAATGGTATAAACATGTTCCCCGATTCTGTCCCGAAACCTTCTATCAGTTTTGCCTATATAGAAGGCCGAACAGACATTACAGTATGCTAAATAGACTATGTGAGTGGTATTACAAGTGACTCTCACTCTGAACATCAATCACCTGTATCCGGGTGTAAAAAGCTGCTCAAGATATCCAACAACATGCAAGAACTACATTTATTTCGTGGATAGGTGGGATAAGCATATGCGGGTTCCAAATGATTGTCTAAAGGTCTGGCATAACATAGCCTTCATTTTAATGACTTTTTATTCTTAAACATAAAGGTGGGTCTATCACCTACTATTGATTTTATGTCAGGATTAGTCAATAAGATGTTCAGTGTTTCTGCAGAACAACCTTAACCTTGGCTATGTTGCTAGAATGAACCATAGGTACCTTTACAACAGGCTTATTTTTATGTGTTGCTTGCTTGCCCCATGGGCCTGCCAAAAAATATGGTTTACCTTTGTCTCTCTTTACTCATATTCAACCCATTCAATATTGTGTCCACTTCATTTGGATCATATCCACATAGCATAAATCTGTCTTTTTTTTGGTTCAGTTCTACTCAAAACCCCTCCTTACTTGCATTCAGCCTGGATACATGTAACCCTTGACTTTACGTGACGTTCTTAAAAATGTGTGGGGGGTGTATACTGTGTCTGTTCAAGAGTGAGTTCCTAAAACAGGTTTTTCTCTGTATCTTAGTGTCAATTCTGCCTAAGCTATCTTTCATTATATTAACTTCTAAGAAATCTATACTGTTGTAAGAACTATTCATTGTAAACTTCAAAAAAGAAGTTGAATTATTCAAATAAGAACATAATGTTATCAATTCATTAACATGACCCTTCCAGATTAAGAATAGCTCATCAACAAATCTCCAAAAGAATGTTATCTTCTCCTTATAGGGGCCACTAAAATTGTGAGTATCCTCCCAAAGGGCCATAACTGCATTGGTGTACCTTTTGGCACTGGATGTGCCCATAGTTATGCCATCTTTCCGTAAATACAAGACATTATTGAACATAAACACATTTGTTTCAAGTATTGTTTCCATGAAGAAACACAGTAAGTCTATAAACTTAAATTATCATATGTACTATTCTTTTTTAAAAACTCCTCTAGCATCTTATACTAGCATCATCAGGTATCACAATTAGTGTTCACAAATTGGTATCATAAATACCACCTCAAGGGATCTCAATCTGTTTTGCAAAATAAATAGAACATTTTGGAGAGACAGACTTCTATTACAGATAATACCTATTTTATATATCCATCTTCCACTTGACATAAAACAAAATCATTGTCTTACTCTATTCAAATATAATTCATAAAAATGGTTGGGTAATCACAAATTCCCCCTGCCCCTCATTTAGTACTCTGTCTCTCGTGGATGGGAGAAACCAATAAATATCCCAACATATCCTAATTCAGCCTATCTCTGTGTTATTTGTATGCAAATATAAGGGCTAAAAACAATTATGTGAATAGAAGGCTAGACTTCCTAAGTTCCTCAGAGATCAATAGTACAGTAAGTACCTCTGAACCCATGAGAGATTAAACATGTCCTTTAGAATTAGATAGGCTACAGAATATGTTTTTCTGTTTTTAGTAGATACACTCTCCTCAAAGTTTAGATTGGTGCCTTATTTTGTCTTTAGATATTTGATGATAGTCGCATTTTCTTTTAGTTGAACATTTACTTTGCAGTCATAATTTATGTCTTTTTTCAAAGAATGGTGATGTCAGTTTTATTCACAAGACATTATTGAACATAAACACATTTGTTTCAAATATTGTTTCCATGAACAGACACAGTAAGTTTAGCAAATTAACATCATATGCACTATTCTTTTTAAAAAAACTTCTCTAGCATCCTATACTAGCATCATCAGGTATCGTTATTAATGTTCAATAATGTCTTGTATTTACAGAAGGATGGCATCTTGGTGACTGAATGGGTTTTCACAAATTTATGCTGGGATTGGCTGTCCTTTTGAAGAAAGGAGGTGTGGTCAGAAGCAGAATATCGACAAGGGATAAATGGTCATTGGACTCAGTATCATTGGAATATCTATGTTGTTCAACATAAATGAAATACTTAGCAGGCTTTCCGTGATATTTATGATATGTATTTGACTGGTGTAAAGAAAACTATTAGCAGACAATAGTATGTAGTAAGACCTCACACAAAATAAGGATAAGAAAAAGTAGCATAAAGAAATTTTTGGGAAAGATGAGGATTCCTGAACAGAGTGGATAGGAGGACAAGGCTATGTGTTTTCAGCATTATAATGTCTTAGGGCAATAAATGAGACATGATTGCTTGTATTCTGATGGAGAGGCTATAAGGAAGTAGAAAGGAGGTACTGCAGTTTTGATGGTGATTTGAAACTGGATTTCATAATATTTAACTAAATCTAGGATGTAAGACAGTTATGGGAAAGTAATTCAGGCAGATGATTGGAATTATACATTAATTGCTAAACTTGAATGTGAAAAAAGAAAGAATATTAACAAGTAGATGAAGAAGACAATTATTTGATCATCTTTTTAATTAAAATGCTCCAGCTCACTTATTGTATATTTCACTGGAATTTTCTGATTTATTGTTAAAGATATTAATAGGCAAGGCTCTGAGGTCAAAATGTTATATATCCTAGTTGGGCAGTAAAAAATATACATGTATGCTAAAAGAAAATGTATTTGTAACAAAGTTATACTTATGATTTGAGGGATACATATATTTTAGATAAACAGAACAGAATTATGTTTATAATTGTGGAAATTGAATAGCTTCTACCATGACAATTTTTATATGTGATTGCTTGATCATTACAAGATCAGTAAAGAAATCCCCATTCCAAAATAAATAAACAAATACATAAATAAGCATTGCATGAATGGCAGTGAATCCTGCTGGAAAGCATTTAATTTGCAGTAAGGAAACATGTGGGTAGCTGTGTCATGGTGAGTCCCACATGGCCTAAGGTTTGCTATTGATAAACAAAAAATGATTATAAGGTCTTGTAATATATAGCCTTTGGTCCTGATTATGAGCCTAGATGATTAAGGTTTGACTAGCACTGCAAGTGCTGAAGAAGCTACCTGTGGAGGGGTACAAGTGAGCTGCTGATGCTATCTCAGCCACCCCAGGAGGAGGAAAAGAGCAAAGACCTACCATAGGAGCACCATCTAAGGAAGATGCAGAGGTGCAGCTAGTGCTCTTAAGCCACTGGAAAATGATCCCATCAAAGGATGCACAGCACTCTAACTTGTTTTGTGGGTGTACCCCAAGTGTGGCCTCCACATTAGCCCAGTGTAGCAGGCACTGCATTTGGCCTTTCAACTAAAAGTGGAGTATTGGGAATATTAAAATAAAATCTCGTAACCTTCAATTGATGATGGGTATGATTCTCCCTCTCCTAGTGCCCTGAGACAAAGGTGAGTGGAAGAAAGAATGGACAGACAGAGAATGAACTCTCTGTGCTTGCAAGATGGCTGAAATATAACAGAAAATTACATTAACACATCATTTATGTGCATGTCATTGAAGAAATGTAATTATATGAATTCCAGAAAAATAATAACATAAAAGAATATTAGGGAATGCAGACTTTAATAACATAAAAGAATATTGAGGATTGTATACTTGTGGGAGTCTATCTACATGTAAGTATAACTCAGCTTTGTGTTTCATACCAACTAGTCAATGCATAAACAGACAGTAGTCGCTGCTTTAATGGATGTCTTGCAACAATGAATGGGAGGTAAAACTCTACAGTCATGCCACTGTTTTATGCTTTGGATTATTTTGTCAGAATGAAACACAACATTTTATTTGTTAACATGTAATAAATAATACGGTGGTGGAGAAATAAAATTCTGGTTTACCCATAATGTCATAGGAGAGTTCTTAGAGTTTGAAGCCTTCTTTGATTGTAAAGAGAAGGTAGATTTACAGAATATTGAGTACAGGGGTCGGAAATGTTAAGGTATAAGACTAGCCATTTTACTTCAAACATTTGCAAAAGTACTGAAAAAGGGCTTGAGATCAAAACAACATTTTATTAAAAGCAAAGAATACAAACATTCATTCCTAAACAAAGTGTTATCGCTACACTTTTTGTGAAAATGCAGTATGCTTAAATATTTTTCAATTATGTGATTACTTTTTCTCTATTTGGTAAAATAAAAAGACCATGTAAGAATACAAGATAGACAGGTAATATTGTTTTTCAGTTTTATTTCTATGAGTCATCATCATAAAAGAAAGAAATCATAATTCACCCTTATTAAACATGAATGACTGTATTTTTTAATCAGTGTTAAGCATCATCTCTCTTCCAATTGTCAGTAAAATCTAAGCCAGTATACCTTCATGAAAAGAAAAAGAAAAAATTTGTCTCACATATTTCTGATTTTATACAACATTCAGTGTAGGATATTTGGATATTTCTGACAAAGCAATATCCAAGAACATTGAACTAGACTGATTAAAGGAGTCACTGATTTTTCAAGGTAAACCATTTTATCTACATCAGTCATTATGCTAACAGTCCATTTGTGTCCTTTACTAGAATTCTTGGAATATAGATTACAAACATTTAAAAAGCAACATAATTAATATCTTAATATTTCATATAAAAATATGTTACCCTTTTACTGATATTAGAAGAATATATTTGTACTTTTCTATATTGTTTTATTAAATGTTTCCTTTTTTTAAATAAACATGGTCACTTGCACTGGCATTTTTAGAAAGATCTAAAAAGCCCTGTGAGCTGGATAACAGCATCAGGACATAGGACCTGCTTCTGAAAGGAGATGTTTCCTAATTTTTTTTTTTTGTTAATATATTTTTTATTCAAATTTCCAGATGATAACTTTTAATATTTTATACAATGTATCAATGATAATCCAAACATGTGACATAGAAAACACCTTAAAAAAATGAGAATAGCACAAGCAGTAGATGACCTATAGTCATCTGGGAGAGTCTAGTAAAATACAAAACTATGTACAAGAGATAAGAGTCCTCCAACAAGAAAAAGGAAAGCAACTTACATTTCAAAAAAATACTCCTGAATAAGTCGACCAAAAGTGTAAGGCCACATCTTCAATTAATAACCAACAAAGATATTTATACGAATGCTTAAAAAATAGTAATGCTTAAAAAATAAAATGCATCCCAAGAAAATAAAATTACCGTGTTAGGGTCAGCCTCAAAAAGGTTTAGAATTTGAACTGCACTATATTACTTATGCTCATACCTGACTGATACCATGACAACAGACATCTTCAAAGACACCTCCTACCCTCTGATCAGTCATCATAACAATATGGCGGTAGCCACCCTCCATCCTATAACCTGAACAAGAGTTAAAATACTATTAAGAACTGTACCCTTACATGGGTTATTACAATGGATAAAACCCATATTTTCTGTCTCTGGAAATGTACCTCCTTCTGACTATAAATGCCTTCCTCCACCTACCCATTGGAAGTACACCTCTCAACTGATTTTTGCAGAATTCCCAGATTTTAGCCTCATATTTTTGGTGTGTTCCTCCTAAAATCTGTACCTTTCTGGCAAAAAGCTGAGGAGTGAAGTCATTAAATAATGACAGACATTTGAGTTTAAGAATCCACATCCTTCAGAAAATTCATGCTAATGCAAAAAAAAAATATTATTCTATCAACTTTTAAGTTTGTAAGTGCAATATTTAAAATCTGTCCCTATTTTCCCCCCATCATTTTATGTTTTGTCCAGATTTTTGCTCTAAGAGGTTGAGAGGTATGACTGGAAGTTACATTTTAGAGCCTGTATGGATATCTACTATAAGACTAACCAATCAGAGGGTACAACTCCATTTGGTATTAACCCCATAGCAGGTTTTCATAGTTAGCTAAAGTCATTTTAACCTAACCAGCCATGACACCGACTTCTATCCTGAAGGTGTACCTGAAGATGAAGAAGTGGATTTTGTTGTGACTACATTGTGACTACATTGTCTTAATGGAGGTAGCCGTGGTGATGCAGTGGTTAGCATTGTTGCCTCACAGCAAGAGGTCCTCCCATTCAATTTTCAGCTGGAGTGCCTTCTGTGTGGAGTCTGCATGTCCACCCCGCAGTTGAGTGATGATAAAGACATGCAGGTAGGTGTGAGCGTAAATGAGCATGCCTTCTTTGAAGGTTTGGCGTTAGGCTGGCAACTCAGCACCGTAAAAATCCACTGCCAATCAGGAGCAGACAGGTGTTTCGCTGTGGCGATCCCTAACCAGGAAAAACCAAATTACTTTTACATTGTCTTAACGATTTTGAAAACATTTAGCCCTACAAGTACAGACCTCAAAAGTCATGTTGTACATGTAAGTGAACTTGTCTAAGAACAAAACTGCAAACATTGATGAAAACTGTGTTAACAGCTCTATTTGAAGAGTTAACAGAATGAATGTTTTCACACAGTAACTGTATGATACTTAATGGTAAAACGAGGTACTTTTTAACTTTGTTTCTTTTGAAATTATACAGTGGTTAACTGGTATGGTAGATATGGTCTGAAATATACTTTTAGAAGATGATAATTTTAACATTTATATAGTATGCAACAAGCGGAATATGCATTTTTATAAATTACTTTATACATATGCAAAACATTCCTATAACAAATTTTAACGTCAATAGTGATGCTAAAAAAGCTTGCCATCTGAAGACTCATGTTTAAAGGTTTCAATAAGGAAGTCTCATTTTAAAACTGAGATTCTGACTAATCAAGAATGGTTCAGCTATGTTTGACCATGTGTTTGAGTATGTTTTTTATGTGTGTGTGTGTGTGTGTGTGTGTGTGTGTGTGTGTGTGTGTGTGTGTGTGTGTGTGTGAGTCTGTGTGTGTGTTCAGATATGATTTGCACTTCTACTTTCATATTGCATCTATAAATTACATTCTAAAAATAGTTGTCAACTGTTATATACTTGTGTTATTAGCTGTAAGTAGTAAACAAATGCATCACATATTACAGAAAATATGCACAACCTATTGCTCCTTATCATTTCGTCCCTAATCAGTTTTAAGCATTTTAATATATTTTAATCTCTCAGTTCTTATTACACTAAAATGATGTACTATAACTCTTCTCTTTCCTTCACAAACAAGTACTTTGCTAATGCCTCTGCTTCTTCTCTTCCCCTTTTTGATTCAATATTGGAAAATAGTTAGCTTCAAAAAGAAAACGAATGAATAAATGCAAATGCTTTCAAGAACTGATGCCATAGTCTGTCTTGCTAGTAAATAAATAGCTGCCTGTATTTTGACAAAAATAACTTGACTAGATAATATCAAAGCTACTGTTCCTTAATATCACAGAGAACTGAAGACATTTTCAAAAAAAGAATAAAGTGTTGTTAGCAAGAGTCAGACATGATCACAAATAGTGGTAATACACACACAAACACATTCTCGAAAACATGGTCACACACATTTGGTCCTAGACAAAGTGCCATATCTATATATAGTTTAAGTACATCATCTTTTTTTTTTTTTTTGCCTTTTTATAAATCTTTTTCACCATTACATATAAAGTATTAATGACCAGTAAAGTAACACACTTCAAATGATTTTATTGTAACCACTTGCAACAAGACTGACTCTTGTAAAACATTGCTTTGAAAGCCCAAATGCAACCAGTAAATAAACATGAAACAAGAAATGCCACTTTAATATTAACTAATGCTTTATGTATATGTAAAATAAATAGGGAAAGATATACTGTCAGAGAAGGTAAGTATATCCTTTTTAACATTTCAGTGAAAGATATTTAAAGCAGTTAACTTTATTTAATAATTATTGCTAACCATGTAAATGCTTCTGAAGTAGTTTCTGCTGTAATTGTGGTTGGTGTACATTGCTGTTTATAAAACATCCAGAGGATGTGATCTTTCACATTAAACAATAGTTGAATACAAAACGTGTGCTCACTATTCATCTTGATGTTACACAGACCTCACATTGCCACATTTGTGGGTTACAGTGTATAAAATATAGCTGTCATTGGAAACTCGGTGTTGCAATTTGTTGATACTCTTTATTCACTCTGAATTAAAGGCATCCCTTTATCCACTCTGAATTAAAGGCATCCAAGAGAAATTAGATTATGCAGAGGAAATGCTGCATGTTAATATGGTGCACAAATTCAGGGTTGCTGTATCCACAGGAATTATTCTATTTCAATGTGCTGACACTGAATCAAGGTTTCTGCTTTTCTAAAATCCCCACATATGGCAACACCCACTCTCAGATTTAGAAATAGCTTTAGATGCTTTGTCATTAGAAAGTTGACAAATTCCTTCATTAATAATAGATTTATTTCTGGTTACCCCAAGATGGATTGTATGAACAACAGTTAATTGATTAACTGATTTAGCTATCAGTACTTCTAGCTGTTAAATCATTTAAAATCGTTCTCCTGAATCATATATCAGCTCAGTTGCTAGCATGGTTTAATATGTGCATGTGTTTGTGTGTTTCAGCAAGTGAGTCAGAGTGAGAGTGTGTTTGTGTGCATGGGTGTTTCTATGTTGGAGAGATAGCTAGCTATGTAGAACTGTTCACTTGATTGCAGTCAAACTGCTGTGTTACTTTTCTTCCTCTGAGGACTGAGTCTCAAGTTCTGTTCATTGTTTTGGATTTCAGCTTCTGAAAACGAAAGACCAAATGATGAAAGAGCCTTTGTACATGCTTTTTTGAAAGTTGGGTTTGTAAAGCAGTATACAACTGGATCTAGTGCAGCGTTCAAGTATGTAAAAGCAAGGGACCCATGAAACCACTCAGCAGCTGTATTGAAAGTGCTACATTGATTTGGATATTTGTGCTTTATTAAAAGTGCTACCACACCTGCCACAAAACAAGGCACAAAACATATAATAAAGACAAGGACAATGATAACAAGTGCTGTTACAGCTCTTCTCACTTTGGGGTTGGTGCGCATTTTTCTGCGGTACAATTTCCAAATTATGTTGACAGCGCAGAACAGGATAACACAAAGGGAAAAAATAACCTCCATAAAGAAAATCCCATAATGCCACATCATGGTAGCATCTGGATCTTTGTAAGGGATGTAACTCCTGCAAAGAGAATGGTTCTGGTACTCAAATGAAAGTGATACTGAAAATACATGAGAATTCATCAGTACTAAAACAAGCCATATTGTGATGACTATTTTCACAGATGTATGCAGTGTCACCATGCTCAGTCTATGATGTGGATGTACAATTTTTAAATACCGATCAATAGCTACAACTGTCAGAAATGCTATGCTTGCTGCCCTGTTCATAGCCAGCATGAATAAATTCACTTTGCAAAAATGATTTCCAAAAATCCAGTGTTCATCCCTGAAGTAGTTGTCAATACGGAATGGCAAACTTATCAGTAGGAGAAGGTCAGCAACAACCAGGCACAAAAGGTACACCGTACTTGGATTCCAGTATTTCATTAGAAGAAAAAAAATCCATAAAGCAATCACATTTCCAGCAAGTCCCACCACAATTTCCACACTAAGGACTGATGCTAGAATCTTTGAAGCGTTAGTCTGTATAGTTAGGCAGTACATTTCACTGACATTTACCATGTCTGTGCACTCTAAAAGATAATGCTAGATTAAAGAAACTGAAAATACTGTCCCTCAGTACTTTCAGAGCAAAAGCAAAGACACAACTAAACTGCTGATGTTACTGTAACCACTTCTCTTTCAGAAAGCTACTTCTTGTGTTAAAAAAAAAAAAAAAAAAAAAACATGACAGAGCCAATTCTGCAGTGTACTCAGTAAGGTAGTAATTAGAAAAGCAAAAAAAAAAAAATCATTTATTTAACTAAAAAGAATTACTGCTGGAGTGCGCATCAGATTTGACCAACTGATCTGAGCCCCCTCACCAACTATTTCCTTAAGTTATCAGAATAAATGAAAATTGTAGTAAGAGATGAAATTAGACTTTCCTAAACACACAAGTGAAAAAATGAGCAACTAAAAATCTAAATTATTTTTACTGACAACAGATCACAGCTGAGTAATATTAACTACAAACATTATTATAGTGTAAGAAAACCAAACAGGAAATTAAAGCCTGAAAATGGTTTGCTAACTAAAACAATCTGTTTTGATGCATAAACATGCCATAACCAAAAATTTATGTAGCTTTAGATAATATCATGAAAAATACAGGCACTAGTTTAGAACTAAGTGGCAACAATGAAGAAAACACCATCACAACTTTGAATTGCATAATCACAAGTGTTAAATATGTCAGGTTGATGTTAACGTAAGAATCACCAGTAGGCACATTGATACATACAGCAAGTGGTGAGACAGATACAGATTAATGTCCAAAAAAATAAGGATTTCTCTGAAATTCCAGTGTTTTAGCCTGATGGAGGTTTCTATAGGGTGGGGGAAGTTAGCTTAGATGAGGCAGAAGTAAAGCCATACCTAAAACAGACATTGTAAAAAAATTACTTAAGGTCTGAATTATTCAGATATGATATCATAAATAAATTATTTGTCCGTAAACTCCATAAGAACAAATTATGAATGTATCATGGCAGGAAAGACCATTATAAGTGGGAACAATAGCAACCACACTGGGATTAATCCTCCTTAGTTCAGCTGCCAGGCAAGGGATGTTAAGCTCTGCTGGAGTTTGTTATTTTTTAGGTTGTGTGACTGATTCAGATACATTCAGTTTTTGGCAGTGAGATCAGGAAGAATAATATGTATCCTACATTTCTGGATGACAGGGAAAATTTTTGGCTAAAACACATGAAGCCATCTTGGAGAGTAGGTCACATTAAAAAAAAAAAAAAAAGAAAGAAACACATTATGCACAGGTGATATGAACACCACAAGCCTCATAGCTGGCAGTAGTAACATAACCAAGGAGTACATTGAAAAGTCATGGCAAGGAGACACCTAACCTACTGAAATGTCACTGTTCAGAATGTTAGGGTAGTCTCACTGGAGACATTTGAAATTGGTAATCGCATTGCTTTCATGTGGTTGCAGGAATTATTAACGTAGGCTAAGCAATGGCAATCTGTGTCTGTTATAGAGTGTATCCTAGAGAACATCCTGTATCTCTAAGAAGCTCTAGATGTCAAGTAACTGGACTACAGGACACTAGTCACCATAACAGATTGGTGATCAAATGAGAACTGCAGGACACAAGCCAGTATAAGAGATTAGTGATCAAATGAGGGCTACAGGACACTAATCACCATAACAAAGTTGTGATCAAATGATATGGAAGAAATACAAGCCACATTAAGTCAGAGGAAAAGAACAGCATATCTAAGCTGCAGATAGTTTCATAGGTTATCATTGTGTGTGCTGATTTTTTCTTCAAGAAATTAAGAGAAATGAAGACATTCCAGGAGCCACCACTAGGCTGATGAATGTCAAAAACTCCAAGAATGTCACTTTCTGCCCAACATCTCCACATTACTTTATAACTCACAATGTTTAGAGTAAAAATATTCTCAAGAGAAGACAAGACCAGAAGGCTGTGGGATCTATTCATGCTCCAGCTGATTGTATTGCTGACACTGCAATGCAGCATTAGTGGATGCTGCACTTTTCAGTGTCTTGCCCTTTGGATGAGATGTTAAACTGAAATCCCATTTGGTTGAGTTGGATCATAGGATCTTAGGATCAAAAGAGGTTACTAGGCTACTGGCCATATGGATTTTACAAGCCTAGCCATGTTTTACCCTTGTTCCCTCATAGAATGAGAGAAATAGCCTATATTAGCTCATGAATTTATGATTAGCACTGACTGGCCCTATCCAAATGGGACATAAGTGAAACCCCCAGGCCGAATTTACAGTTTCCCATCTAATTGTCCAATTTACACTTAATAGGGTCATTGAGGAGCTCCATTTAACTTGAATTGAGAGTTTAGTCCAGATGAGTGGCAGCCTCTGAGAGACATATCTGTCCCTCCAGCAAGTTCTGTTTAGGTTGCAGGCTAGGTTAAGGTCTCTAGAGAGAGTGAATCTTATCCCATTAGATTTGCAGATGTGCACCATTTTCATTATGGCAAGGTCCAGGACTACACAGTAGGCCAGGCACAAGTCACCTCTAAACAGTCTATACGATACTGAATATAGCGAGAGTGCCTTCATTCTGTCCATGTAGGTCATGTGATGAAGGCCTTGAATTTCCTTGGTGAGAAACCTCTGAAGTCTCTACAGCTGATGCAGGTATCTAGTGAGGTACCTACAGAAGGGTGCATTCTACTCTATTATTGGTCTGATGAGGGATGGATACAGATGAGTTTTAACTTCCTTTGTTTTGGATTGTATTCCCTTACTTATAAGATGGACAATATAAAAGGCCTTCCTCACCACTGTGGACACATGATGATTGAAGTTAAGGCTGCTTTCAACCTGAATTCCCAAGTCTCTCACCACTGGGTTTGAACTTGGGGGGTATTGTTAATGTTGTAATTTGCTGGGACTTCACCTTTACCAAAGGGGATAATAATGCATTTTTTGTATTAAGTTTAAGTCCATGGCTTTGGCACCAATCATATGTCTGAGTAAGCCCTTTTTGTAGTACAGTGACATTGTTCTGGGTTTCGGTGATTACACCCAGTTTTCAGTCATCAGCAAACTTGGAAAGCCACAGGCCATCTATTTTTGCCTGAACTTCTGAGAAATAGATAGACAGAAGTGAACCCAGCACAGATCCTTGTGGAACACCACTAGCAACAGGTCTGCTGGTAGAGGTGGAATCCTCTACTTTCACTGTATGTGTTCTGTTGGTGAGCCAGTTGGCTACCCATCTAATGACATATGGGTCTATCCCCAGCTGGGTGAGTTTATCAATGATCCTTGAGTAGGGGATATTGCCAAAGGCCTTGGCTAAGTCGAGATAGGCAGTATGCACTATTTTCCCTTCACCCAAGGCTTTGATGACATTTTCAAAGAAGTCCACTAGGTTTAACAAGCATGATTTGCCTTTAACAGAATCAAATTGGGTCAGGTCAAGAGTCTGAAGGTCTCGTATATCCTTGTTGATTAGGTCCATGATGACTCTTTCCATGGCCTTACAGATAAGGCTGGTTAGGATTATGGGTCTGTAATTTCCATGGTTGGTTGAGGGACCCCCTTTGTGCAAAGGGATCACAGTTGCAGTTTTCCATTTGGATGGGACAACACCAGTACTTACACTGTGGTTGAAGAGAGTACCCAATGGTTGCTCTAGCTCCTGTTTTAGACCATTTAGTAAGCATCTTGGGATGTTATCTCCTCCCCTAGAGGCTGTATTTTTAGTCTTGGAGATGGTGGTTATGACTGGCTCATTGGAGGTACCAGGTAGCAGACTGGTGATAGGTACATTTTGGAGTATGACTGGTGGAGACAGTGGAGTGAAGTTTTCTCTGAACCTGTCTGCTAGCAGGTTGGCAATTTTTACAGGTTCCCTATGAGTGGTACCATCCACTACTAGTGTGGCGCAAATCTGTGCTTTCCATTAAATATTTTGGATGTAGTTATAGAATGCCTTGTGATTATCCTTAACCATGGATGCTATTTTGGTTTCATAGTTAGCTTTGTAGGACTTAACAAGATGTCTGATTTGCTTATTCAAGCTGTGGAGGGCTTATTTCCTCTGCTGAGACATTTCCTTCTTGTTCTTAGTCAGTAGTTTCTTTATCTTGTTGTATAACCAATTTATGTTGGATATCCACCAGGATCATTTTTTTTTTTGTGAGGCTCCTGATTTAATCCATTCAGGTATGACTTATATAGGTATTCATACACTGCATTACTGTACTCCTCAGTATGGGAGACATTGCTGTCTTTGGTGAGCGGAGGTTTGAAACTATTTATGCCATCACGTGGGAAGCTATAGCTTGCTTTAAAGACATTTTTTAAACTTTTTCCTCCAGAGGAGGAGGTCAGTTGTGACTGTTACTTTGAACACAATAAATTTGTAATCTTGACCTTAAGCAGGGAGGGCCCCACACATGGAGTGTTGTAATGATCTCCCATGTGGGTGAGCACTAGGTGAAGGATATTTCATCCCCTTGTCAGGGTGCTAACTATCTGTTCCAAAAGATTTGTGTTAAAGTCCAGGAACCTTAGGGTGATCATGTTAGTGCTCGTATATGTTGCAGAGTTGATGGAGGGATAGTTAAAGTCATCCATGGCTGGAATGTTTGGCTGTATTGTAAGTGACTCAAATAGGTCTGGGTAGGCAGTGTGGTTTACTTGGTTCAAGGTGGGGGACCTATAACTAACAATGGTGTGGACGGGGGTCTTTCCTACAATTATCTGGATTTGGAGTAGCTCTACATCTGTGTCTTCCAAAGTAAGGAGTGCTTCTACTGAGTGCAGTTTCTGATTTAGACTCCTAATATTAAGCAGCATAATCTTATGTTTGTCTCTAGAACATATTTTTAGATTGGGACTTTTGTTCTTATGACATTGCCTAAAAAAGGCACTATGGGGGAGGCATGTACCTTAGCCTCTAACCAAAAGCCAAGAGGTGACAGGTGAAGACTATCCCTGGCAAAGCAGCATGATCTTGCCACCATGTTGTCCTAGACTGACAGATACTGGATCCCTCTGGACTGACAACAGAAGCTAAGCCAGTTGATAACTTCAATCATTTTTGGTTTGTAGTAAGGCATTATCCTGGGTGTAGGTAGAATGCTACTTAGGCCTAAGGATACACCTACCTGGGACACATGATCAGTGAGTTAGTCATGTCTCTCTTCATATAGTCCAGTGAGGTATGTCTCAAGCTGTTCACTCCAACGTGGACTATAACAGAGTCATAACAGTAATTGTTCAGAGACTTGAGTGTAAGCATGATTTGGTGGATCATGGCACCTGACAGGCAGATGACCGTGGCCTTCTCTTTGTCCAGCCTGGTGAGTGGGACATCTCTATGTCTCACTATGGAGTCACCAATGACCAAAACATTTGGTTTTGAGGCATTTTGCCTTAGGGGTTTGTAGGGTGAGACACTGATGTGAATGGGTTATATGTGTAGTGGATGCTGTTGGGACTACATTGTGTATTGATGGTTTGCATTTGGGTGGTTTATGTTCTTTTGGTATACTTCTTGTGAGTACATCCACGCATGCAAGATTATGTGTTTAGTGGTAGGTTTGTGGAAGATGTGAAGTGTGTGTGCTGACAACCCATTTGGTATCTGATTGGCCATTTTGTGAGAGTGGTAGCTCAGGTGGCTGTAAATGATCCCATGGTATCTACTGAATAGAGAAGGGGTTCTTTATTTACATAATCCATAAGTATTTACACAATCAAATAATTGTTTACATTGCTACTTATTTACATTATATATGCATTTTTCCAACTATTTACTATTATTACTATATATATATATATATATATATATATATATATATATATATATATATCGTTTATATATTATAAAACTTATATTTATATAACCAGATTATAACAACAACAACTACATTAATATTTTATAAAATAATATAAGATGTATTTCATGTAGATGATATTATGGTCTAGTAGGTATTTTATATATATTTTATATATATTTTATGTAATTAATGATTTTAGGACAGCACACATACATATTGTACATATTTCTTATTTTTTCTGATTTTATAATATATTAGCAGTATATTTATATACATATTTTTAATAATATATATTTACAACATAATAGTATATATTTATTTATTCATTTGTACTATTAATAATAATGAGCAATATATGCTTTTTGTTTTTAGTTTGAGGAAGTACATTTAAGTAATGGCATCAATGCATAGAAAGGATGTGACGTTGTTTTACAAGCAGAGCTTTTGCACTTTAATTGTGAATGCACAATTTACTAATTGTATACTTAACCAATGACGTGGATGCTTGTGCAATAGATTGATTATTTAAATGAACTTGCCTTGTAGGTATTTGATTCTGATGAAGTCTCTGGATAAGAGATGAAAGTGCTTAATCCGATATCTTTTGTGCTGTGTGTTTTTTAATAAACTGTTGAAGTGAACGGCTGAGACTTGTGGATTTTTGGACAGCCTCTATTGGATGACTACCTGAAATTCATCATTTGGTGCAGTGTGTGTTTTTTGTGGATTACTTGTTACATGTTGTTTGTTCGGGGTGTCTCCTGTGGAGTCCTTTATAATGAGTAACAACCACAGCAATAATGATAACAGCTCTTTGCTGTCTGAACTATTGAAACTTATACAATCCTATTCGCAAAACGGCACTGGGACTACAGTTATTTATTCCAGTATTCCTTGCACACAGATCAGTCCAAGTTTGGGGAGGGAATTGGCAGTGACGTCAGATGCTGAAGAGCCAGGAACTGTTAGACCAACAAGAAAAGATGGAGGCATCCGTAATACCTGCTCAGCTAGAGGAACCGGTTTAGAGACCAGGAATACCCTCAATCGAGATATGAACCATGCCGATAGAGGCAATTTGCAGGATCGTTATGGGGCATTGGACTTTTATTCTTGGCTGGATAATTCCTTTTCTACTATTAGAGACAGAAACGATCCAAAGTGCTCCAGACATGTGGAGCCATTTAAGGAACAGTGTAAGAGAATTAAGAATCATTTAACTAAATATAAAACATTAGCTTTGGATAATTGGTTTCTAATGCAATGTGTTAAAAATAAGATTGTACCAAAAGGCTTACGCTTGATAAAATTTCCAAATAACACAGTTAAAGATTCTGAATTTTATAATGAGATTAAAAATATATTGAATGACTGTGGCACCTTAATTTTAAAAGCTATGATAAAAAACAACGAAGCGTTGATGGCAGAACATAAAGTGATTATTGACCAATTATATAGAGACATCACTAGTGATTTATTATTCAATGTAAATGAATATAAGGATATTTATTATAGAGCTATGCAAGATGTTGATTTTACAATGCAAAAAAATCAAAAAAGGAAAATTGTTAAAATGGAAAGGGATTTATATGACTATGAGCAGGATAGAGCATACCCAGTTAACAACAACATATTGAAGGGTGGACATTATAGGGGGGCACAAAAAGAAGGTTATAACAAAGTACAATATTCACATTATCAATCTAAGTATGCTAAGGGAAATAGGTTTATTTATGAGAATGAGGGAACTTTTGATGAGGGTGAGGTTGAACATGGCCATCCCAACAATCATTACTTATCCAGTCTCCCTTTAGGGGCAGAGGGCCCACGAAGATCGGAGAGAATACATCAAAGGCAAAAACAGCCGACTTATGCAGAAGCCATACGATACCCACATCCATACACCTAATAAGTAAGAATGAGCAAAGTGAAGTAGCCACTGTTAATTTTGATGGAGCTGTTGTGCTTAGGAATTGCGAGAATATGATTGAAGGGAGAAATGATTGTTCTGATTTGGAAGTTAATCAAGATAATATGTATACTTCTAGGAGAGATCTCTCCAATAATTCTGATATAAATGAGGGACAGGGTGATGAATATCATGAAGCAATAATAAATCAAGCTATGTCAGATATGTATAACCAAGCAATTGTAGGACAGAATGAAGAGAGACAAATAATTTATCAACAGCAGAATTTTACTATTTACAATTTACGGAATTACAGATAGATGAAACTTATTTTTCTTTATTTCTAAAGGGGTTTTCATTTGTACCAGCTGTGACTCATAGTTTAGAAGACATTTTGATAGCTATCAAACTTTTCAGTAGGAGTTTAAACTTGGAGCATTTATTTAAGAACAAGCCCAAGGAATTGAATAGGAATAAGACTTTGACTAGGAGAAGCACCTACAATCCCCCATTACAGCAAGACATACACAATTTTGAAATATGTCTAACTGGACTGGTTAGAATGAATTATTATAGTAATACAAACAAACATTCCAATTTGTCTATGGATGAAAATAGATTATTAACACAGTTAAGGAATGATGAAAAAATACGTATAATGAAACCTGACAAAGGTGGGTGGTGGTGGTGCTGATGGAGCATTGGGAATATACGGCTAAAATGTTACAAATTCTTGACAATGTTGCATGCTACTCTTTAGTATCAAGAAATTAAGTGAATATTTCTTATAGGAGAATTGACCTCATCTTAGAAGATAACCTTATGCAAGGGCTTATTGATATGGACCTTTATCAATACTTTAAAGTCAGTAATCTAATTATTCCAGCTATATTCGGGATCCCCAAGGTACATAAAGGGGTCCAAAATCCACCTATGAGGCCTATTGTTACTTCTAAAGGTTCCAAAGCACAACCTATGACCATTTATGTTGATGAGAAAATCAAGAGGTTTCATAAGGGCTACGAACATATACTTATTGACTCTTGGGATTTTTTGGAGAAAATAGGAAAATCAGAATTTCTGACAGAAGCTATTTTTATAACAATACATGTAAAAGATTTGTTCTCAGTTATTCCCCACGATGTGGGAATGAACTGGTTCGAACAAATGATTACTGAATTTGGCTTTTTAACAGCTGATGAATATATGCTGGTATTGGAAAATATGGAGCTAATTTTAAAGTACAACTACATATACTTTCAGGGTGATATATACCATCAGTTGCATGGTGTGGCTATGGGTTCTGCCTGTGCTCCCCTATATGCTAACATAGTTGTGTTATACTGGGAGAAACATTACATATTTGGAACATTGTTTTCTAAGTATATCCAGGGATATTACAGATTCCTGGATGATATTTTTATTGTTTGAGAGGGGAGTGAAAAAATGATTCCAAAATGTATGGAATACTTGAACCAAACTACAAAGTTCTTGGAGTTTACATATAAGAGTGATAGCATAGAAGCTAATTATTTAGATGTCACAATCTCAAAAGATAGAGATAATAAAAAATACAAATTCAAAATATATTGTAAGGAATGCTTCTCCAATGTATATTTGCATTATGACAGTGACCATCCGTCCTTTTTGAAGAGCAACATTATTAAAGAATAGATGGTTTGTATAGCTCGTATGACGTCTGACGAGGAAGAATTTTTGAAAGAAATAAGTTTTGTTCATGAGTTATTTAGAGATAGGGGATATCCTGATAGAATTATTGTCCCAATAAAAGAAGCCATTATTCAAGGTTAGGGTGATACTTATAAACCATTGCTGAATAGTGGATTAATATTAAGAACTGGAGAACAAAGTACTGGATTGTCCAATGAACAAAACAACAAAGTTAATCCATATTTAATACTTACATATAGTAATAATATAATATGGTTGAAGAAATGTATTAACACAGTGTGGAACATTTTTAAAAAGATACCACCTAATGTGGATTGTTTTTTTAGACCTTTAAGAATTAGTTATAGAAGAAATAGGAATTTGAAAGAAATATATGAACAAAAGAAAGAAGAGACACTGAGAGGGGCAACAAATAGAGTTGGTACCTTTAAATGTGGTAGATGTAAGCAATGTACATTTATGGCTGGTACTAAAGTATTAAACATTACAAGCATTAAATATTCAATGAAAGCCATGAAATATTTTAGCTGTTATACTAAGGGTGTGGTTTACCTTGCCTACTGCATTAAATGTTGGGCATATTATGTAGGCAAGATGGAGAGATTCCTTAGACAGAGAATCTATGAACATATTAGAGATATAGATAAAATGAATGAGCACAATGCCCTATACAGACATAAATTGAACTGCCAGCAAGCAGAGTTTAGATTTTTGGTATTGGAAGAAGCTTTATTGGGAGAAAGAGGGGGTGATTGGGAAACAAAATTGGGGTTTCGAGAATTAATTTGGCAATTGAGGTTAGATGCTATACATTTTCCTGGCCTCAATGACCATCTATCCATCACCCCAGTTCTTAAATTGAGAGCTTTGGACCCTAAAAGACATTAAATTGATATAGGGGGTACCAAATTATAACAACAACTATACATTAATATTTAATAAAATAATATAAGATGTATTTCATGAAGATGATATTATGGTCTAGTAAGTATTTTATTTATATTTTATATATATTTTATGTAATTAATGATTTTAGGACAGCACACATACATATTGTACATATTTCTTATTTTTTCTGATTTTTTAATATATTAGCAGTATATTTATATACATATTTTTAATAATAATATATATTTATAACATAATAGTATATATTTATTTATTAATTTGTACTATTAATAATAATGAGCAATATATGTTTTTTGTTTTTAGTTTGAGGAAGTACATTTAAGTAATGGCATCAATGCATAGAAAGGATGTGACATGTTGTTTTACAAGCAGAGCTTTTGCACTTTAATTGTGAATGCACAATTTACTAATTGTATACTTAACCAATGATGTGGATGCTTGTGCAATAGATTGATTATTTAAATGAACTTGCCTTGTAGGTATTTGATTCTGATGAAGTCTCTGGATAAGAGATGAAAGTGCTTAATCCGATATCTTTTGTGCTGTGTGTTTTCTAATAAACTGTTGAAGTGAATGGCTGAGACTTGTGGATTTTTGAATTGGACAGCCTCTATTGGATGACTACCTGAAATTCATTATTTGGTGCAGTGTGTGTTTTTTGTGGATATATATATATATATATATATATATATATATATATATATATATATATATATATATATATATATAGTTTACCATCAGAAGGTCAAACCTGACCCCATCGAATGATGGGATCATTGACCCCTTTCCGCGGAAATGACTTGCTGTAAGCCTTGGAATGGGCTTTAACATGGGTCAAGATGGGGGCGAGATTCATACTTCGACAATGTCGGGTTCGACATTGTCATCATTTGTCCTCCAGACTTCGACTGAAGTGGGTTCATCCGAACCCACTTCGACCTTCTGATTGTCACGCAATGGCAGCATTGTCACTTCACAGCTAGAGGTTCTCCGGTTTGATTCTTGTCTGGAGTGTCTTCTGAATGGAGTCTGTATTTCCTCCCTGCATAAGTCTGGGTTTCCTCTGGATGCTCCGGTTTCCTCCCACATTAGAAAGACATGTGTCTGGAGTGTTTCTCCCTGGGCCTCTGCTGATAATTGGCTTCATTCTAAGTCAGACTTCCCTGGTTAGCAAATGTTAAATAAATAAAATATTAGTTACAAACCAAATCATCTTTTACATTTTGTTTCATCATACAGAATATATACTTATCACTTTTTTGATCCCCACTCCAGTTTCCATAACCAGAACCTTATTTTTTTTCAACATCATTGCTAAGTCCAAAAAAGCCAACAACTCGTTGGAATACACATGGCAAAACAAGACTTTAATACAAAATAGTAAAAATATGTTTATTTGTACTATTTTATATATATATATATATATATATATATATATATATATATATATATATATTTATATATTTTTACTATTTTGTATTAAAGTGTTGTTTTGCCGTGCGTATTCCAACGAGTTGTTGGCTTTTTTGGAATATTATATTTTTATCGTTGGTTACTTTATCCAGATTCAGGGGATCTGTGTTTGATCATTGCTAAGTCCCAGTTTTTATTGTGCCTGATCTCCTTAAACTTCTGATTCCAGATCAACCATGGTATAGCATGTGACAATGTGAGATGTTGCCATCTATGCCAGGGAGAATAGGGTAGTGCATTTGTAACATATGCCAGTATAGTAGCTGAAGTTTTGTAAATAATTTTATATCATTTGACTATCACGCTGACTTGTACAGATGCTTGTGTTAAAAATATATTGAGTGTTATTACAATTGATTAAATGTGTATGTTTAAACAAAGAATTCTGCAAAGGAAGAGTAGACGTTTTTGAAATTGTTCTATACTTTTCAGATACTGCAAGAAATCTTAGCAAAGCTCTAAGTGAGTATTGTACCAGAGTCAGGTGATCAAATGTGATGTCATTATTTAAACTGCACTGAAAGGATGGAACTCTCACAGCAGTTTGTTTTGTTTTTTTTTTTCCTTTGGAACCTGACATAAAAGATCAATGTTAGCATTCACAGTTAGTTCAATTCAGTTCAATCAGTTTGAAGCTCATCACCTTGCCTTGTGGAAGTAAGTATGTCAGCATCTAATCTTAATGTCGCTGTATTGATTAAGTTAGCTAGGGAACATTTATTCTTTAAACAGTCAGGAAATACATTGAGATTAGTTAGGTATTGTTTTTCTTTACCTGATTGAATCTGTTTGAGTCTGTTTCAAATGTATTATTTTTATTTCTCCTCTGAGTGAAACTCTGGTGTTTATCATACTTAGATATTTATTATTCTCATGTTTTCTATTTTATTATTCATTATTAAATATTGTTATACCTTTCATTGTAGCTGGACTTTTAGAGAATACTTTTGACATAGTGAGAGTGATTGTGCTTATTTCGGTGATGCCTTGGCCACCCGAAAATGCCTTGCTGCTTTGGTTACATTATGCCATTTATATTATTATAGATTTAAATCAGTATAATTGGATACCCTTGTGTGATGCCTGTGCACTGGCCCAGCAATCAAGGATCCTCAGTCCTCACCACTAGCACAAGTGAGGGGCATCCACAATGGGAAGGATAACAAATACACCCACAGTAAAGTACAATTTCCCTTAAGAGCACACAGAGATCACAATCAGTCTGGGGCTGGTTTCTCCCTTTCTCTCCAGATCCCCAATAAGACTCCTCACTAACACAGCTATAGGGTCCAGATCTCAGCCTAGTGGTCAAGCTAAACCCTCCAGCACACTCTCTGTCCAACCAGTGCTTCATGTCCCTACCCAAGTAGCTGACACATACCTACACTTTGAGATATGTTATATACAAACACACAGACACTCCTAGGGAAGGCTGGCACAAGTTCTCCAGCTATGCCCCTTTTGCCCAGACTATACGGTAGTACCACTTACCACCAAGCACTAATACCAGCTACTAATAAGACCCTTATCAAAGGGTGTCCAATTATTACTGTGCAATATTATTATCCAAATAGTAAGTGTGAACAGCAAGGCTTATTTGGAGTGGCTAGGACAGTATCAATATATACATGCAATGTACTCTAGAGCTTAAATTATCTCTTCATAAAACAGCCACATTTGAAAGGTTTAAAAATATTTAATAATAAATAATAATAACACAAGACTTCTTACTACACAGTACTAGTCAAGAATTCAGAGATCACAGAGAAATGCTTAAAATAATACAGTAGAAAAGTTCTGATATCAATACAGAAAATAGCTAGACTAGACTTCCTATTTCTTATCTATATCTAAGAGCAAACACAGTTCTAAAATAAACTTACATATAGAGCAAGGCAGTGCTGTTGATGTTTTCAGTTCTGAAAACAAATGCAAAATGCCCTGATTTTCTCTCTCTCTGTCTTTAAATTGATAACACAGTACCACCACTGACTCATTCCAGATTACATCATTATTCTCTGTTTCTCAGGCTAACAGAAACTCAGAGTTTAACAGCCCTTTTGATCTTGCAGCTGGTCATGAAGCCAGAGCAATAAAATACATTATACATGTAAATTCTAGCCATTAACTCTGGTCTCAAAACAGGAAGAATTCCTTCATTCAGACATCTCGGCTCTGAGTTTTGATATCAAACAGTTATACAATGCTTAACTTACCAGCTTTCCTCCAGCAGAGTACAATGTGGTTACATTTCTAAAGTTCAACATTTACCATCATTTTCTTACATTTGAGAGAACAAGCATGTGGCTTACAGTAATATTTACAACTGACAGAATTATCTACAAAATCCTTTCTAGCTAGGCTGGCAGCCTTCACATATCTTCACAGCTTGTAAGAGCCTTAGAGTTATTGAACTGTGGCAGCATGGTTACCTTATAGTCTGGGCAGATGGGGTACAGCTAGTAAATTTGTGCCAACCTTTCACAGGTGTGTGTGTGTGTGTGTGTGTGTGTGTGTGTGTGTGTGTGTTTGTGTGTGTGTGTGTGTGAAAATCAAATACCCAGGTGTGGGTGTGTCAGCTACTTGGACACAGTGCTCCAAAGTGAGTTTTGTTTGGGATCTAGAGAGTCAGAGAGTCCAGTGCCAGGTCTGGAGCATGTTCCTTGTGTGCTCTTGTGGGAAAATATACTTGATGCAGAGCTCCATTTGAAAATACTGTGTAAATCCATTACATTTTTAGTGACCGTCTCTAGTGTTGATTACTGAGGCTCCTTGCTTACTGGCCTGAGGTAGAGAGGCCATCACATATTGGTGTCAGAGTGGTGGGATATTAATTGAATTTCAGTAGCCTGTGGGCAGTTTTCAATGAAAGTGTGTCTACTCTCAATACCCACAAGGTAAACATTCAGAGTTTCATTTTCACAGCAGTTTTATTTATTTTGTTAGTGTAGTTTAGTCAGGGAAAGAGGCAAATATGTTAGCAGATGATTATGGTAAACTGACAAAGAACCAGTAGGTGAAGGTGTGTGAAGCCAAACAATTGGTGCATGATAACTGAACTAAAGAGGAAATTATTTCAGTTTTAATCACAGCTGCAGCATATACCAGTGATCAGGAAAACAACCAGTCTAGTGTTGGGGGTGTAGTCTTCAGAAACAGGGAAGTTCACCTTTACCACAGATGACTTAAAAATCCATCGGGAGTTTCAAAAGCTTGAACTGGAGGCCAAACATTTAGAGGCTGAAGAAAAGGATAATCAGAGTCAGTATGAACTAGAGGCCAAAGATTTGGAGACTGAAAAGAGATTCTGGCATTTGGAGATTGAAGTGAGACTGCAGTATTTGTAGACCAAAGGGAAACTGTGGCATTTAGAGGCTGAAGAAAGGATAAGCAGTGTCAGCATGAGAGAGAAATGCTGACCCTTCATCAGGATCATGAAGGTAATGGTGAAGGGAATAACCTGACCCCAGAAGCAATTAAGGTCAGTAAATATCTTCCACAATTTGTCGAGGGGGGTGACTTTGATAGTTTTATTCATATATTTGAAAGAGTATGTAAACAGTATACTGTTGCCCAAGAGCTCTAGGTATAGTTCCTCACCCCCTTACTACATGGTAAAGTTCTAACTGCTGTTTCTAAATGACCTGATACGGATTGTTAATACTTTGCCTGAGGACATGAGAATTTGATTGACAAACCAGGAGTGTAACTCTCCAGATGAGGTGGGGAGAAAAGGGGATCTTAACTTAGCTAGCAGGGCATCACTGCACAATAAGGGGATATGCAGTGCTGTACATGAATAGAAGTAAACCCATGGTGGGCAGCCTATTTCACCCCAACAGAGTCTACCAGTAACAGGGGAAGCCACTAGTTTAGGTACACAGGCAGGATTAAGGGTTAGATTTTTTAAATGTATCCAGATGGGCCATGTAGCATACAAATGTCCACTGAAGAAAGATGGGGAACAAAAGGTGAGGGAGCCAGCAAGTGGGAATAATGGTGTGTACAGGTAGTGAATTGTCTGGAGACAACAGGAGTACAAAATTATCACTGGAGTTTGCCTCCTATCTTAGTGGATGGAAGACAGGCCACTGCTAAGAGAAACACAGTCTCTGACATAACCATTGTGAAGCCTGCAGTGGTTAGAGAGGAGCAGTACTTGCTTGGGCAATCCACTCCAGTCAGAGCTTTAAGAGGTATTCCATTATAAATACATTTGGCCAGGGTTCACCTTGGCTGGGAGGGTGGAAAAGGAAGCAAGCAGGTAGCTGTGTTTGAGGATATTCTTGAAGGTGTCTTGATAGGGAATGATTTTGATAATACAGTACCTTGTGTGCATGCAGTTACATGTTGTCAGGCTTGGGGACAGGCATGTAGGTGTGGTAGCCTGTGGGAGACCCAGACAGACCCCACACCTGAAGCTGGGGCTGGTGATGTGTTTATTTTAGGGAGGGAGCTACCTTGTAGCAGTCAGTCTGAAAGTGAGCCCCAGCTGTTGGTAGGTACTGATGTTCCCATGGACAGAGTGACTGCAAGGACAAAGGTGAATGGGAATACCCAGGCTGACAAAGAGGCACTGCTGTCAGAATATACTAGGCTTCCTATAGAAGGGGACCAGAGAGGGGTCATAAAAGTAGAGTTGAGACAGGCTCAACTTTTGGACTCTACCTTATGAAGCTTGAGGGAGGTAGCTAAGGAGACACCTGATGTTCAAGGAAAAGGGGAGTCTGTATATTGGAAAAAGGGTTACTGTATAGAGAGTGGACCCCTGAAGGAGGGCTAGAGGGTAAGGTAATACACCAGTTGGTAGTTACAAGAGAAATCCTCTAGCACTTCTAGCCATAGCCCATGACATTTATTCTGCAGGTCATATTGGCATGTAGCTTACCAAGAGACTTATTATGCAGACTATCTATTGGCCTGGGATTGCAAGGGATATAACAGGGTGCTGTAGCACCTGTGAGCCATGCCAAAAAGTAATCAAGGCAAGGGGCAAGGTCAAAGCTTCATTTATGCCTTAACCTGTAATTGAAGAGCCATTTCAGAGGGTAGCTATGGATATTGTGGGACTTCTGAGTACCTCATATTCTGCAGGGAAAAAGTATATCCTGGTGGTAGTACATTATGGTACTAGATACCCTGAGGAGGTGGCTCTGTCCGCCATCAAGGCAGAGATGGTGACAAATGCTTTGTTAGAGATTTTCAGTAGGGTAGGTTTCCCAAGAAAAAAACTGACTGACAGAGGTGCCAATTATGTGTTAGGCCTGGTGGTTTGTCTGTGGAAGCTTTGTGGGGTGAACCACCTAAAAACCACCTCCTACTATCCCCAGATTAATGGTCTTGTGGAGTGGGTAAACTCTACACTAAAGACCATACTATAGGTATTAGCAGACCAGTTGAAGAGAGAGAGTGGGACAAATATGTGCCCCATCTACCATTTGCATACAGAGAGGTACCCCAGGAATCCACAGTTTTTTCACCCTCTGAGTTGCTATATGGGCATTCGGTGAGGGGGCCTTTTGATTTAATTCATGATGAGTGGGGATTGATTGTGAATCTCAGAAGGAATCTGCTGTGGCATATGTTTTAAACCTCAGGACAAAGCTTAGGGAGGTCATTGGCTTGGCCCAGAAGAATCTGCCGGAAGCCCTACAGCAGAAAAAGGTCTGGTATGACAGGATGACAGGAATGCCCGAGTCCGAGAGTATGCTGTGGGACAGCAGGTTATGGTGCTCATTCCTGTCAGACACAATAAGCTGCATGCAGCTGTAGAGGGACCATTCAAAGCGGTAAGGAAGGTCAGTAATGTTAATTACATGGTAAACCTGCTAGGCAGGAAGCAGGGGCACAAATTGTGCTATGTTAACATAATGAAGCCTCAGCATGTCGTGGAGAACCTGGGCAGACTGCAAAGGGCAGGGTTGACCATTAAGCCCAGTAAGTGTCAAGTGGATATGTCAGCGGTGTCCAACCTGGGACATAGAGTGGGAGTGGTAAGATTAGGCAGGAACCTAACAAAGTAGAAGCTATTCAGGCATGGCTTGCCCCTGTTACCAAAAAGCAGGTGAGGGCATTCATGGGGACAGCTAGGTACTATAGAAAGTTTGTTCCCATTTATCATACAATAGCTGCTCCCCTCACAGACCTAACAAGGAAAAACAAGACAGATAAGGTAGTCTGGACTCCATCCTGGGAGCAGGCATTCCAAAAGCTTAAAGGGGCTTGGGGAGGACCCCTTGTGTTATCCAGTCCAGATTACAGCAAATGATTTGTTGTGCGGGTAGATGCTTCAAACCATGGGGTGGGAACTGTACTCAGCCAAGTTTCCTCAGAGGGAGAAGAGCACCCAGTTGTATATCTCAGTCATAGACTCCAACCCAGGGAAGAATGCTTTGCAGCTGAAGAAAAAGAATGTCTATCCATAGTATGGGCACTGCAGAAACTTCATCCTTATCTGTATGGAAGGAAATTCACTGTGATTACAGACTATAATACTTTAACATGGCTACACAGAGTCAGTTTACAAAATGCCAAGTTATTAAAGTGGATCCTAGGGTTTCAGGCATATGACATGACAGAACAGCACTGTAGTGGGGTTAGCAATGCCAAGGCAGGTGGACTCTCAAGACAGACTATAGGTTAATGTGTACCCAGACAGGCCTATTTCTCTCATGCAACATTTTTCAGGCTCACTTGAAAACCTAGCTTAAGTCTCAAAGGAGGGAGAGATGTAACAATGTGAAGTGTTGCCATCTAAGCCAGGGAGAACAGGGCAGTGCATGTGTAACATATGCCAGCAGTTAGTTGGAGTTTTGTAAATAATTTTGTGTCATTTGACTATCACACTGACTTATACAGATGCTTGTGTTAAAAATGTATCAACATTGTTATTATAGCTGATTAAATGTATATGTTTAAACAAAGAATTCTGGAAGGGAAGAGCAGAAGTTTTTGAAATTGTTCTATAATTTTCAGGTACTGCAAGAGATCTTAGCAAAGCTCTGAGTTTGTATTGTACCAGAGTCAGGTGAGCAAATGTGATGTCATTCTATAACCAGCACCAAGAGGATGGAACTCTGACAACAGTTTGTTTTGTTTTTCTTTAGAACCTCATATAAAAGACCTAGCTACTTGGAACTGGGACACAGTGCTCCAAAGTGAATATTGTTTGGGATCTAGAGAGACAGAGAGTTCAGTCCCAGGTCTGGAGAGTGATCCCTGTGTGCTTTAGGGGAAATTCTGCTTGATTCAGAGAGCTGCATTTAAAAATACTGTGTAAATCCATTCCTATTTTAGTTACCATCTCTCACCAGTGTCAGTGGTGAGTTTTGACTCCTTCATTACTAGGAGTAGAGAGGTCATCACATAGGAAACATTTTCTTATTGAGATTTTCAACCTCTTTTTTTTACTTATGTTTCTATAGTAGCCAAATTCAATTATATCCATATTTAAATTACTTATGTCTTTAAACTCACTCACATATTCTTTCTCTATAGTTTTTCCCCATAACAATTTTACCCTATTACAAGACGCTGTCCGGTTCGACTCTCAGCTAGAGCGTCTTCTGCGTGGACACATGCGTGAATGGGCATACCTTCGTTGAAGGTTGTGTGGCAGGGCTGGTAACTTGGCACGTAAAAATCAACTACCAATTATTAGCATACCGGACTTCCACTGTGGTGACCCCTAACTGGGAAAAGCTGAAAGACACAACAACAACATTGTTTGAAAACATGTTCAAAAGTTTCAAATTCCCCACAATATAAACAGACTCTGTCAGTTATATTTTTATATGACATATTTGCCTTCACTGGTAATTTTTGTATAGACAGTGTCCAAAAAAAAAAAATCCTGACCTTTTATATGTCTTTTACATCTTTTCATTCTTGCAGTAATAACATTCCTTTTCTCAATGTTTAATTCCTTCCAAGGATATATCCTATAATATTTTTTCCATAATCTTATCATACCATTCTTTTCTTTTATTATCAATTATATTCACATTTATTTCCAGAATGTATTTTTTTCTTGCAAATTTTCCATTTCTTTATTACAACAAACTTTCCTTTTTCGTTAACTAAAAAAAATCAACCATTCTATTTTATATTTTAAATGCAATATTTTCATTAATAATGAACCATCATTTTCAAACATTTCATTATTTTATATAAGTTCAATGAAGATATAAACACTATAGTGTTTATTAACCCTAAACCTCCTTTTTCAGTTTTCGCATACTATAGCCCTCGTTTCACAGGGTTCAACCTTGATTCCCAGATAAATGAGAATATTATACTATATATATCTTTTTCGAAGTTTAAATGAAGACTAAACACCCCAGCTAAATAAGTAATCTTTGCAAAAAATACAGAAAGTATTAAATAGACTATGTTTTTAAAGGAAAGCCTGAAAGATTTCCAAAACATACACATTTCATTTCCTCTGTTTTTTCTTTCCATGTGTTATTTATACATTCTTGTGTCCCAGAGTTTATCATAGGCATCTTAATTTTATCCTTATTGAATTTAATTTCACTAATCCTTCCCTCAAAACCTAAACCTTGATGTTTGTCTTTATTTAATATGAAACCAATAACCTGAATAATTTCTTGCATTTGTTTTAATACTGTATCCATACTTTCTTCATTCTTTTTTATAATAATTATATCATCTGCATAATTTAATAAATTGGGCATTTTTATCCCTTCATTTGAAATATAGCTCATAACTTCCATTTTCTTATTTATATATATATATATATATATATATATATATATATATATATATATTGCATTCATTACTAATACAAATAATGTACTTCTGAATGGACAACTTTGTCTAATACCCTTTTCTACCTTTATATCTTTGCTCAACCATTTATCATACTCTTCACTAGATTATGCTCATATGCTGACATGCACGTGTTTTAATCATCTTACTTAAATTAGATACATAAAATATATCCCATAATACTGAATGGTGAATCAAGTCAAATGCTTTGCGTAAATCTCCTACCATTACATTTGCTCAAACAATTCTTAGGACTATATCATTGATTCTACTATTTCCAGATTATTAATATTAAATCTTGAACTTTTTTTCTTTTTATGTCAAACACGTATTCATTTACAACATTACCTACTTTTTCTTCTATCCTTTTGTGTAATATTTTCATAAAAAAATCTTATAACTCATGATAAGGAAGGCAAACTCTAACCTGCAATCCAAATAAATTCTTATCTTCCCATTCTATCATCTTTCCCTCTCTAGTTATTTTCTCCCAGTACCTTGGTTCCTTTGCCAGTTTTCTCCAGTAAATTCCAACTCTATTATAGAACAGTGTGAGTTTTGTATCTTTAAGAAGCATTTCCAAGTGTGGCATGTGCATATAAATAGTGAGCAAGTGCACGCAGCAGTGCAATTTTGAGAGATCAGTCAGAGTGTGAACATGTATGAGTGTGGTATTCAGTCTGTTTATAAGTTTATTTAAATAAAAGTTACTAAGCCTCAATCCTGATGTGTTTGTATATAATAAAGCTGCATGAACAGAAGTCATAATTGTTCATCTGTTTTATCCTGACCAGATGAAAGACATGGTGCCAGAACCAAAATTTAAGAGACAGCTTTTCTAAGCCATAATGTTCAAAGTTAACAGTGAAGGTATGTTGAACAGACTGGGCATATAAAAGGGCCAGAACAGAACTGCAGGTAAGCAAAACTTGCACAAATTATTTATTTTATAAAAGAAATAATACAGAGAATTCAAAAGGCACAACACATATTATTAATCAAACAAAAGGCACAAAACCCATTATTGATTAAAGAAGATGTTCTGAATTACGATATTTGATAAAATTATGAGAAAAGTTCATAAGTGGTTCATAGTTGCTTCAGAGTTGCATAACAAGCATTTTTAAATGAAAACGAGCACGAGAAAAGTATACTGAATATGAAAAGAGGATAAATGGGCATAATGATTGTAATAAAAGGGAAAAAAGGGGAAATTAAGTATACAAGCAAGGTGACTGCAAGTTTTTTGGCAAACAACTGTGTTTTGGCATGAGCTACTATTTTGCTTGGACCAAAGCTATTCAAAGCAGAACTTAAGTTGTTTAAAGTATCTCAAAGTGTGTAAAGTGCTTTCAGTGTGTGCTTTATCACTCTGCATTTATTTTGAATAGTTTACTGTGTGCAAAGTGCAACTATTTCATAATGTGCAGTCAGAATGCAGTCATTTTAAAAAGTTTCTTGTGCTGTGTGCATTTATTCAGAGAATGCTACCATTTCAGAGTGTTTCTTACACTGTTCAGTTAGCAAAATATAGCCATTTTGGAAGAGTTCAGTGTGCTGTATACAGTTTATTCACAAAGTGAAATCATTTCAAAATGTTTCTTACTCTGAGCTTCTTCTGCCCAGTTTATTTGCAAAGTGCAATAATTTTGAAATGTTTTTTACACTGATAACAGGTGGTTTCACAGACTACAGTGATTTCAAAAGTGTTATTGTGCTATGGAGACTTATTTCACAAGGTTCAGTTGTTTAGAGGCTTGCTGTACTGTTGGGTATAATTACAAGTTCTGGCATGCATTTTTGGCATATGTATATGTGTGTATGTTTGTGCATAATTGCAAAAGCCTTCACTAGTGTGTGTTAATATGGCCGAGGCATTTTGCAGATCAAGTCCACTTGTATTTGATCATAATATTGCAGATAATCTGAGAGTATGTGAGCAGGACTATGATATTTTCATACAGGTAGCTCTTTCTGACAAAGATGCATATACCAGGGCATTCATTTTGATTAACCTAGCAGGATCAGAGGCCATTGAAAGAGAGCGCTCATTTGTGTATGCACCAGCAGTATATCCAGGACAGGGAGAAAAACATCATATTGTTGTACCAGCTGAATCAAGGGAGGACCTGAGTGCTTGAAATGTAAATTCAGAGAAATGTGCACCCCTCAGAAGAATGTTACATTAGAAAGGCACTTATTTTATACAAGAGACCAAAAGCCATGAGAAAGTTCTGTAGCTTATATTATTGACTTGAGAAACAAGGCTAAAACCTGGGCAGCACAATGGTGCAGTGGTTAACATTGTCACCTCACAGCAAGAGGTTCTCTGGTTTGATTCTCGGCGGGTGCCTTCTGTGCGGAGTTTGCATGTTGTCCCTGCATTCGCGTGGGTTTTCTCCCGGTACTCCAGTTTCCTCCCACAATCCAAAGACATGCGTTTGGAGGGTTTCTCCCTGGGCCTCCACTGAAAATAGGCACTGTCCTAGTCGGTCTTTCCCGGTCAACAAAATAATAAATAAAAAAAAATGCAGGTTTGGTGATTTGAAAGATGAGTTGATATAAGACAGGCTTGTGTGAGGTGTTAAAAATGCTGCAGTGAGAAAGATTTTGCTTCATGATAGTGATTTAATGCTGAGCAAAACTATTGAGATTTGTCAAATCCATGAGCTCACAGAAAGACACACAAGTATGCTTGCAAGTGATAAAAGCATGGTTTCAGCAGGCTCCAGATCAAACATAGACAGTATGCAGGATGTGGCTGGCATGAACAGTCCTAAGCACATGGCAGCTGCAGCCCCTGCTGGTTTTACAGGGAGATCCTGTAGCTTCCCTGCAAGTTCTAAGACTATCTCAGTAAAATGGACATGCTCAGTGCAGTACAAGGGTGAGTCAGCAAATCCCAAGTCAAATTTTATTGTCAACTGTTGGAATTGTAGTGTCAGTCATAAGTCTAAAAGAGAAAAGTGCTTAGCATTTGGTCAGCAATGCCACAAGTGAAAAAGTGGAACAATTTTCAAAAATTTTGCAAATCAAGCAAACCACACTCAGTTATAAAGAAAGGTCACTTAAAGAAGCAAGTTGATCATGTAGACAGCTGCAACACTACTTTCTATGTAGATGGTGTATCAGTGGTTGGTGAAAAGATTAATGCACTATATTTTCTGGCAAAGAATGAAGTGTTTTGCATTGTTCTGATCAATGGTAAAACCACGGAACTCAAAGTAGACACTAGTTCAATGTGTAATGTTATGTCAGCAGAAACATTTGCTGAGGAGGGAGCTGGTGAGCAACTTAATATTACTAATTGTGTGAAACATGCTGCTTATGGAGGTGAAGAAATTCAAACCGCAAGCCCAGTAGTACTTTCATGCATTTTGGCTGGGAGCAGTTACAGCTTAAAATTTTATGTAGTCCAAAGACCTGTGCAGTCATTATTAGGTCTAAGAGACAGTTTGAGAATGAAAACATTTTCTTTTACCAAATCAGTCCATCATGTAGCATGTCCTAGTTTCAGTTTCACCAGTGCTATTTTTCAGAGTATGCTGATGTTTTTGTTGACAAGGAAGGCAAACGTCCAGTTGTGTACTCCATGAAAATAGACACAGAGGTCAGTCCAGTGGTCAGACCAACAAGGAGAGTAACAATAGCTATGCAGAACAAAGTCAAGGCCCAGTTGGATAAAATGGTGGAGCAAGGTGTAATTTGTCCAGTTACAGAACCAAGTGAATGGGTGTCTTCCATGGTAGCTACTCATAAAAATAGCTCAGATGAAATCAGAATATGCATTGACCCAAGTGACTTGAAAAAAGCATTTAAGAGACCTCATCATCCTATGAGTACAGTCAAGAAAGTTACATCCCTGATGCTAAATGCCACTATTTTTTTCTCCTGGCTGCAAAGAGTTCATTGTGGCAAGTGATGCTTGATCGTAGATCTTCAGTACTGACTACATTCAGTACTCCATTTGATAGATATAGATTTCTCATGATGCCTTTTAAAATAACTTCTGCAAGTGAAGTCTTTCAGCATGGAATGAAGCAATTTTTTTGTGGTTATCCATGTGCAATAATAGTAGCTGATTTATTGGTTGGAGACAATGGTGAAGAAGAGCATGACAGAAACCTCAAGAAAGTTCTAGACAAGGTATGTGAAGCAAACTTGAAGCTCAATCCTCTGAAGTATAAATTCAGACTACCAGAAATTACATATATAGGTCATTTATTCACTTGCACTGGCTTACGACCTGATCCATCCAAGCAAGAAGCCATTCTTGAGATGCCAGTGCTGGACAATGTCCAAGCCCTACAGCATTTCCTTGGTATGGTTAACTATTTGGGAAAGTTTATACCTGAATTCAGTGAGTTGACAGCACCTTTAAGAGAGCTGTCATGCAGAAATGTTGCCTGGTTATGGTTGGAAAAGCACTAGAGAGCACTTGATGATCTCAAGCAGAAAATTTCCACCCCACCTACATTAAGATACTATGATGTCAATAAACCAGTAATTCCTTCCTGTGATGCTTCAAAGTTTGGCCTTGGTGCAGTTATTCTTCAAGGAGCCAGACCAGTAGCCTATGCATCTAGAACTCTTATGCAAACTGAAATGCAGTATGCTCAAATTGAGAAAGAACTTTTGGCAAATGTGTTTGCATGTTTGAAGTTCCATGATTATATTTATGGTCGAGCTATTCAGATTGAGACTGATCATCAACCTCTGGTCACTATTTAAAAGAAGGAAATGGATGCAGCTCCAGCAAGATTACAAAGAATGATGCTCAAATTATAAAAGTACAACTTCAAAATGGTCTACTCAAAAGGCAGACATCTTTATCTGGCTGATACTTTATCCAGATCACCCAGAAATACAATGGAACAGGTTGATACAGAGAATTTTGACTTCAATGTCATGGAAGTGTGTATTTTTTCTACCACAAGACTTGATGAGCTGACAGATCATACAAAGACTGACCCAGTATTGCAAAAACTCAACCACTTCATTAATGTTTGTTGGCCATGAAAGCAATATTGTGTACTGCCAGAAGTGCAACCTTATTTTCCTTACAGAGATGAGATGTTGATGGAAGATGGTGTCATTTTCAAAGATCATAAAGTTGTTGTTTCTACTTCCTTATAACATGAATATATCCAGATTTTACATCTTGGCCATCCAGGTTCTGATTCTTCCAAAAGCAGGGTAAGAGGACTAGTATTTTGGGCCTCTCTATCAAAAGACATTAATAAAGTACTTTCATCTTGTTCAGTATGCAATAGTACTAAAACCACATTTGCAAAAAGAGACACTTTAGCTAAGCCAAATTCCTGAACTACCTTGGTCAACAGTAGCCACTGACATAGTGTTGGTAGACTCTTATTCAAACTGGTTTGAGATCAATTTGCTAGCTAACCTAACATCCACAACAGTTATTACTTAGTTGAAGCATCATTTCTCTATCCATGGTAGTCCACATAAACATATCTCTGACAATGATACCAAGTTTACCAGTTAACTGTTTCAGAAATTTGCAAAAGAGTGGGACTTTGTTATGTTACTAGCAGTCCAGAATACTCACAGTCAAATGGCCTGGCTGAGCATGCAGTACAGAGTACAAAGCAATTGTTAGCGAGGTCAAAGTGTGACAATACCAATATCTTTTTGAATTTACTCAATCTCAGAAATATACCCCATGACAACATACTTGGCTCACCTGCTCAGAGACTTCTTTCTAGGCAAACAGAACAACTTTGCCTATCAGTTCCAGCTTGTTGGTGCCTTAGCTCTAAAAACAATAGAGCAATCAAAGCCCAACAATTCAGAAAACATTCTTTTCAGAAGTCCAGCTATAATAAAATGAGCAGATCTCATCGTTCATTGGAAAAAAGAGAGACAGTGAGGATACAAATGGCGAAAGGCTTCAACTGGATTGGTCAAGTGACAGGTATATGTGCTGAGCTGAGATCCTACTTTGTAGAATCAGGAGGTATAGATTACAAGTGGAACTGTAGATATCACCTTCCTATGTCAGAATAGATATTGTAGGATTGTACCTGTGATACAGACTCTAGATCTCCGAGAAATTCAGACATTGTTCCTATTGAAGAACGTGTCTCACCACCTACTTCCATTCCTGATGATGTCCCAGATGTCCCCAAAGTTGAAAGTTCAGTAAAGACAGTCTGTATTGCTAGACCTACTTCTAATTTTTATGTCACACAATTTGGTTGCATTTCCAGACCCAGTGTGAAATACACAGCAACCTGGACATGATTGTTTATGTATATATAGTTTTGTATAATTGCATGTCAAAGGATTATCTCTGTACAATCGCATGTCAATCAATGTTGTCATTAATGGATGAGCTCTTTCTCAAAGAAGGAGGAAGTAGAACAGTATGTGTGTGCTGTATCTTTAAGAAGCATTTCCAAGTGTGGTATGTGCATATAAATAGCGAGCATGTGCAGGCAGCAATGCCATTTTGCGAGAGCAGCCAGAGTGTGAACATATATGAGTGTGGTAGTCGGTCTGTTTATAAGTTTATTTAAGTTAAAGTTACTAAGCCTCAGTCCTGATGTGTTTGTATGTAATAAAGCTGCTTGAACAGAACCCACAATTGTTTGTCTGTTTTATCCTGACCAGATGAGTGATACTTATCAAGGACTGATATCAGAGTATGGGCCAGGAGAAAGAAATATGGGGGGTCCTAATCAAAATACCAGCACTGGTAGAATCTTTAGTAGAATCTAGAACAGAGGCTGCCATTAAAAAAGAATAATCACTAGAGTATACAGAATATTGCATGATAACTATAAGAATCAATCAGAGGAGGTTACAAAGGATTGGGAAGAGAGATTGGATAAGCAATTCATAAAGAAACAATGGGAGGATATATGTAAGTCTCCTTAATATGCAACAAAATCTAGAATATTTAGTATTTTTGCTTGGAAATGTTTACATAGATATTTTATAACCCAAATAGACTCCACAGAAGTTTTCCTCAGGTAGATAGCAAATGCTGGAGGTGTGACAGGGAAGTACGAGGTAAATAAGAACATATTCTATGGGAGTGCAGTGAGTTGGAGGACTTTGAGGATTCCCTGCAGGATGCACTGCCAGAGAATCTGGGTGGGCAGACTTGTGTGATGAAGGAGATGATTTTTCTGAGCTATGGTACAGAATCAGAATTGCCTAGACATGATAAGGCCTTGCTGTCTCTAATTATGGTGGTTGCCAAAAAAACAAAACAAAACAAAAAAAAAACAATTACTACTAAATAGAAATCAAAATCTAAACCAACTATATTAGAAGTAGTGAATACAGTAACAGAGATAAAACAACTAGAATTTAGATCTTTATAAAAAGGTAGGAGCAAGCTACAAAGGAAAAACTGAATTGTGGGAACAATACATACAGGAGAGGAATGTGGTTTAAAAGAAGGCAGGACTTAAATGAGCTATGTAATGTTTGATAGAAGATGACTGAGTAGATTTTAAATGATGTATAATGTTTGCAGCTGAGGGAGCATCAGTATGGTTTCTGATGTAAAATGCTTGCAACTAGAATTATGTTGGTGTAGTTTGTTTTCATTTATATAAATGTTTGATTGCTTATGTTGCAAGTGATGGTTTAATAAAGATTTTTCTTATTTACAAAATGGCAGGAATTAAATAATTTATGTAATGTTGCTTAGGTTATATGATATATACCAATATATGTGAAGCATAATGTTTGTTAATCTTAACTTGTTACTATGGTTTTATTACTTTTATATAAATGTAAATGTGCCTATGTCACCAAAGATTATTCAATAAAAGTTATTTTTTTTAAATCTTATAATCCATATTCTTTAGCACAATTTGTCTCCAATTCTGTATTTTTCCTTCTTTTTCTTTTTTCATATAAACCTAATGATACCCCTGCATAGCTCTTTATACCTGAAACCTTTTTTCTAACCATTAATTTAATACCTTTATCAACCATTTGTTTTGCTGTATATTTATATTTTTATACATGTTATATTCTATTCTGTCTGGTCCTGCAGCTGACTCTAAATTCATTACTTTTAATACTTGCTCTACCTCCTCTGTTCTTATGTCTTTTTCTAAATCCTTATTCTCCATATCTGAAAATGAACATACTTTCCATTCTTTCCACGTCTTTGTTCTCTGCTCTTTAAATAGTCTTATTTAAATATAGTCTTAATGTATTCTTTTACTATAGTCATAATCTCCTCTTGTGTATTATGCAGTTTACCTGAAAAATATTTAATTTCCCTCATTGCACTATTATTCTCTTTAATTATTTTACTTAAACATAGTGCAATTTCTTTTTTTTTTTTCTTTCAGGAAATATCTTTGTACAATAAATATTCTATTTCTTATTGAAATCATATAATTTCTGTTCTTTAATAAAAATGTTTTCATCATTCTTTTCTAGACAATGAATCATGTCATTGTTTAAATTCTTATATTTTATTTTTTCCATGTA
Source organism: Protopterus annectens (assembly GCF_019279795.1). Classification (NCBI taxonomy): domain Eukaryota; kingdom Metazoa; phylum Chordata; order Ceratodontiformes; family Protopteridae; genus Protopterus; species Protopterus annectens. The sequence continues at coordinate 1,691,654,689 of NC_056737.1, read as the reverse complement.
TGCCTTCTCTTTCTCTTAAGTCACATAACATTTTTATACTTCAGTTTAAAATTTAACCACCATTCTGACCAAACTTTATAAAATGCTTTAATTTTTACATGATCTTGCCATAATGTCATAACCTCTTTTCTCCATTTGTCATACCATTTCACTTCATTTTTTTCTTTTACTACCTTTCCCTGTTTTTATGCAATCATCATTTAATGAATATTAGTGAATATAGTGATAATAGTGAATATTATAAAGAGGTTCTTTGATGCAACACTAGATCCAGTATGGGATAAACTGCTAGGGAGCAACAAATTAAAATCAAAATTCTCAAAGTTAATAGGAGAGATTATGAAGAAGTACAGCTTTGTGGAAGTGTGGAGGCTATTAGATACATCATCAAAAATGTACATACTTCAGTAATATTATGGGGTCAAGGCAGATTGATGGTTACTCTCAGGACAATTGTCCCTTTAAGTTCTATATTATGATGTCAACAGGGCTGTTAATTAAATGCTCTAATATCTACACATATCCACCGAAATACCAAAACTTTGAATGGCGACAAAAGTGATTTTTTTCCCAGGAAAAAAAATCACTGGGCCAACAATAAACAAAACAAACTGGCAAACACAATGAAGTGGGGGCTTTACCCCCCACACACCCCATGTGAGGGGCTGTGCCCTCCACATCCACCATATTTAAATATACCAACTCTGAGATTGCACTATAGCGGAGGAAAGGGCACATTTCTGAAAATGGACAAGCATTTTGTTTCCCCCTGGAAAAAAAATTCACTTATGTATCCATTCAGAGTTTTGGTATTTTGGTGGGATTTATTATCATTAGCTTGAACAGCAAAATATTTGCCATTCGAATTAACAAAAACTAAAACCGAAACCAAACATTTTGAGCATACACGTCACCCCAAATGATCGCACATTTGAGTTGACATTGTCGCCAAAAATGTGACGTGATAGCCATATAGGAGCTGATGTAAATCAAACTCCTGTACAACATATCACGTTTTTGCGCCCCTCACATACCCTGTTACTAATATATTCCAACTCAGAGATCGCACTACAGTGGGGATATGGATGAATTTCCAATCCCCACTGTACCGTGATCTTGTACATATAGTGAAACACACTTATGTGACTGCACTACTGCATTCGCATAAGTGTGCTCGACTATCCAATACAGTTGTCATTTTGTGAATGACATTCTGATGTTTGGCGGCATCACTGCCAACAGAATGTCGTTCACACAAATGATAGTAAACCTTTTGCTGGATATGTGTAGATGAAAGGGCATTTGATGAACAGCCCTTTCTAAAAGGTAATATAGACCCGTCCCTTTAGCATCTCAATAAATATATAATTCCCACTATCAGCTCACTCTTCTTTTTTGTTTACATATAGATTGGGCAAGTACTTCAATGTTCACTGGAATTTAAAAATAAGGATCTAATTTTATTAAAGAAATGTAAAGTCTGACACGAGATGACCTGATGGATGAAAAGCTTTTGGGAAAGGTTTCCTAGCAGCAGAAGGGTGGTTGTATTCTTAGAATGCAATTTTTTATGTGAAATTGAAGGAAAGTTTCTGTCAAATTAAGAACTATCTTAAAAGGGGAAAAAAAAAGTAGTAAATGACAACAAAAATCAGGAACATTACCTAGAAATTCAGTATAAAGCTTCAGAGTTTAAGGTTAAGATCAATCATAAAAATTAGAAGTTAATGCTAATATTGTTCTATTACAGAAATATGAAATATACAGTTATATTCATTAGAGTAGGGGTATCACCTCAGTAAACATGCCATCAAAAAGGTTAGGAAAGGGTTAGAGAGAGAGAGTTCAAACACTGAGGCTGTTAAAAAGCCATTAGAAGTTGGTAAAGTAATGACCAGAGAGCATAGGAAGGTATTTCACTGGAAAATTGGACCCTTTAGGGAGATATAAGGGAATTCTTTTAGGATAGTACATTATAAAAGACTTAGTCAAAATATAAGATGGTATTAGGAAGCTAAATTAACAGGTAGAAATTGTGAAGCTTTTAAAAGAGCTAGGGTCATGGAAACTGCTAAACCTTAACTGATGACTGACTTTCATAAAAATGTTCAAGCAAGTAATAGTACCTACATTGTTTAAATTATATGATGAGGCTTGGGTGAAAGGATGCTTTCCATTTACCATGGTGACAGCAAATGGTATTATGCTTTTTCAATCCAAACAAGAACATTTTTATCAGTAAAGTACAGGCCAATTACCCTTTTGCAATGAAAATCAACATTTTTATTAAAGTTCAAAGTGTTTAAATGAGGTCCCAAACATATGAATCATCCAAGGACAAAATGGGCTTGATATTTGTAGGAGGGTGCAAGAATTTAATAAGAATATGGCTAAATGTCAAAATGGATATAGCTGTTCAATGTTTTGCTCAGATAGCTTTATTTGTAAGCTACCGTAAATTCTTTGATTCAATGGAATATAACTTTATGCTGCTAAAACTGGAAAGTGTTGGCCTTCCTGTGCTTTTGATAATAAGTTGTGACTTCTGTTTTCAAACCCATACACAAATATATATGAATGGCTATTGTTCTTACACTTTCAGGTTTTCAAGAGGCATCAGGCAAGGTTGTCCCCTGATCAACACTCTATGTGTCATAGTGACCAAAGTTTTTTTTTTTTTTATTTCTTTTTTGGATAATAAATTTACCCAAGCAAGAATTCAGTTAACAGATCATTTTCTTATCTCAACATGATTCAAAGGCATACTGCTCAAATTACCAGATTTTTGCATCATGTTTTTGGTCTTCATCATACAATTTGTGATTTTTTTGGTAAATCATTGAGGACTGATGTAACTGAATGATGACTGGCATTTGAGTTTCAGACTTCAAATCCTTCAAAAATGCATTTTTTGGAGTGTAGCCAAGATGGAGTTAAATTAGCATTATAATTCTTCTGGTCTATTAGAAATATATTTCTAGTAGGAAATTTCAATTTTAAGGTAGCTTAAATATTTCTTTCTTGTGGACTATCATCCTAACACCATATTAAAGGATATTATTTGAAAATAATTTTAAACATTAACATTTTTCCTGTCACTATCTTATCAGAAAAGTTCATACTTCTAACTTTGAAATGAGTCTTCTAAAAGCTAACACACAAGACTTAGCAATAAAAAAGTGCACAAAACAAATGGAACAACTACATGAGATAATAAAACAACAAAAAGCTCATATCTCATGAATGGAAGAAGCCTTGAATGATATAGAAGGAAGAATGTCAGAAGGCAAACATAATATAGAGTTTTTACTAAAATAAACTATTTACTGTTAAACAAAATTGATAGTTTAGCAAATAGATCAAGATGAAATAGCATCTGAATATATGGTTTAGCAGAAAAGATTGAAGACAACAGTATGGTAAACTGTCTTACATCTTGGCTCCCCAAAACATTAAATTCACCTGAATCTGTGTCCTTTGATATCAAAAGAGCACATAGGTGCCTGTTTTTTTCCTTTGTCAAGAAAATAAATTCTCCTCCAAGGTCAATAATTGTCAGGTTCTTCTCTAGTCGGGGCAAAGAACTGATAATAAAAAACAGAGTGGACTAATTATCAGATTAAAATAAATGACATAATAAGATTTGATAATGACTACTTCACAACAGTAATGACAAAAAAAAAAAAGTATTTCAATCATTGGTGAAAGAACTACAGAAAAGATGGACTAAAGTACACTTGTTGTTTCCTGCTAGACTTAAAATATTTTTCTAGATGATATCATAACATTTTAAAAAAATTGGACATTGCTATTATATTTTTAAATACAAAATCCTTGATCACATGGAAGAAATGGACTGTTATAACAGTTCCTTGAAGAGACATACAGAGAAAAATGGATGGAAAGCTAATGAGAAGAAGAAGAAACTAAAATATAAATGACTTTTTATATAAGGCAAATATGACTTAATTCTACATTAATATAGCAAGATTGTTGTTGTTCTAGATAAGCTTTGTCTTATTCAGATCCAATCCGAAGAAAAAGAGAAACATGGATACATACATGTATAAGGAAAATACATTTTAGTTATTCATATAAATTTACACAGTTTATTACTAAAAATACTTATTAATAACTTGAAAATAATTTATGCCAAATATTTAACATATATCACTTGAACTAATATGAATGTTACTAAAATATAAACATTTTCATTACTGATCCACAGAAAGCCAAGAAGTACCAAGATCTGGAACAGAAATCCAAGCAAAGAACAAACAACTGACCAGGAAGCCAAAGACCACAGCAAATGAATCAACAATGATGAAAACCACTCCAGTTCACAGTTGTTGCAGAAAGAAATTATAATTTATTGGTGAAACTGTTGCAATTCATGGAACCGTGAAGTACAGTTGATTTACCAATAAAGGATTGTTTCTTTCACCTGTGAATTGCAGTAGTTTTACCAATAAAGGATTGTTTCTTTCTACAACCACTGTGAACTGAAGTGGTTTCTACCAATGTTGGAGTTATTTGCTGTGGTCTTTGGCTTCCTGGTCAGTTGTTTATTTTCACTATTGAGATATGATTAGTGTATATAATGAATATAAGTTCATTGTTTATATGTTTGATTCATTTAAGCAGGTTGATAAGCTATTAAAAATGATCTATACTAATTTAAAGACAGATAATAACCATATTCTAAATATAAAATTAACTAAATAAAACCTTATATTGTGTTTTAGATTTTATAGTAAATGAACAGTTATGTCAAGAATATGAACGAGTTAGTTATTGAGATTTTCTTGTTTTTTTTTTTTTTTATTCTTTCTTCTTTCACTTTATATTGAGCTAGTGTTATATGGTTAAAATTATGATTTGCCTTGAAATTATTAATAGTACTATACAACAAACCATATGTCTAGTGTGGGAAATGAGTGTTTTAGGGAAGGGCTAGCACTTACATTGGTCTTTTAAGTCACATTTGAGTGTCCAGACTGTGACAGAGAACTGTCATTTTACTTTAAAGTTGTGATTTTTGATTGGAAGTGGTATCTCTCACTCTCTTTGTTTTTTTCTCTTTTACTCTTGACTTGGTCCTTTCATCTTTTTTTTAGTTTAGGATCATAAAATCAATATGATATCTGAGCTGATTTGATCTTACTATAAGTTAGGGTTGTTTAAAATGAGAGGACCATTTGTGAGTTCAATGGATGCAGTGACATATTTGCTGTGAAATACTTTATTATACAAAGCTTGTGCAACTTTAAAACAGCTTTTTCTTCTCTGTCATCTTTTTCCTGCCAAAGTCAAGCAACCATATCCAATGCTTCTGTTTAAGGAGAGGGGAGAAAAAGGGGAGGACAATGTAAGAGAGAAATAAGAATGATATTTAAGGAATGTCATCTGTGAAAGGTTAAAGGTTAACCAAAGCCAAAACATTTAATGGGACACTTTTATGAAAGAAAATGCAAAGAATCTGTCCTATAAATTATTATTTGTTAATACAAGAAAATTAGATGATATTTACTGTTTAGAATCTAAATAAATATGAAACTAGTCATGGTGTTAAGATAATTTTAGAACACAGTTTCATACACAGAGTTATATGCTAGGAAGTACATTTATTTCTACTATTAGTATGATATGAGGATGTTAAATAGAGATTTATTTAAAACAAGTAGTGATATAGATGCTATCTAGAGATTAATAAACTATTAGTAAATGTGGAAATGAATATATCATAGACCAGTTATTTAATTAAGTGTGATGAGTTTAAAAGGGAACACTACATTAACTTAGTTGAACAACTGAGTATCAGATGTATTGTTTCCTTGTTTGCTTATATTGATGGTTAACTAATTTAGATTTCATTAAGTCTTTATGTAAAATAATATATTTTTTATTTGAAGTAGTTATATATAATATAAAATTCTTGATAAACATTAAAGGTCACATATATACTATAAATGTATAGTTTATGAATGAATGCATACAGAATGAATATATAGCTACTGAATGAAATGAAAGTTTACAGGATAATATAATTCAAAGAAGTTAAGATTAACACGTTTTAATTGATCCTCACAGTTGGACTTTTTATATAGGTAATAATGATAGATGATATACAATTGATGCTGAATTAATACACATAAATATTGTATCTATTATATTTTAGTTTAGATAATGGATGGTTTTAAGGTGTGCTATATATTTAATACATGAAATACATGGTGATTAATGTATATTCTAAATATGTAATTAGATAATTGATAAATCTATTTATGTTGTTGTTCATAACTGAGATAATTGAATATATTGAGTGATAGTTCTTAACTTACAGGAGTTAATGCAGTTAATAGATTTTAATAATATATTTTATAATAATATGTTTATCAACCTTTTCTTTAATTTACATTTTCATATAGAAACAGAGGGGAGTTTGATTTTGATTTTTGGAGGTTAGGGGCTATGTTTGAGTAGAATACTATTCAAACTAGGAGTATTAAAGTCCATGAATGGTAAAGGATATAAATTCAGTTTATGTTTAGTATTTCACAGTATACCCATTTTTATCTATTATTAATAGAATGTGTTCAACTGACAACATTTAAAGTATTATTGTCAGATTCACTTATAAGTAATTCAAGTTTTGTAGAAGTGGTTTATTAGTCGTAATGAACAAATAAGTAGACATACTTTCCATATAATATGACACATTTGAATTGTATTTCCATTAATGTTAATGGATTCAGCAATGGTTGCAAGACAGGTAGCTTAAATAAGTACTCAAAGATGTTTAATGCTCAAATTATATTCTTGCAAGAAACTCATTTAATACAATACAAGAAGATGTAGATAGACTTAATACAAATTATTACTCTGTACTTACTAATTCTTCATTATAAACAAAAAGAGAAGAGGTGTGGCAATACTATGAAATTATGAAATGATTCTATACCAATACCTAAAATATTAAGTACATATAACAATAAAACAGGAATGTTTTGTCTAGTGAATTTAAAAGCATAAGGGAAAGTATATACTTTAATTAATATTTACTGGAGTTCTAGAATTAGAGCAAAAGTTGTTAAACATCAATTTGAATAGATAATTTGGATGTCTAAAGGGAGTATTATATTTGCAGGAGACTTTAACTCTATATTGTGTGATAAGGACACTATTGCCTTCAATAAGCACAGGAAATGTACTTCAGCTGAAGCTTTAAAATATTGCACAGATCTGTTTAATATTAAAGGGATAAATGAGTTTTCAGAATCAAATTCATTATTTTATGCATCTTTTCACATGGACATTGTACACAATCCAGAATAGATTGGCCGTATGTTTCAAATAATTTAACTGCAAGATTAGGTAAAGTTAAAATAGTTTCTTTAACATTATCAGATCATAATGCAATTTCATTTGAAGTAATGATAAATGCTACTAATAATATTTGTATTAAAAGAATACCAGCATATATAACTACTTTAAAAGAATTATTTTTTTAATAAAGAAATCCAGACTTTTATAAATATAAACAGTGCAGAAGGTATTTCAGAAATACTTATATGAGATTCTTTAAAAGTATATTTACTTAACTTTCAAATTACATGCCTATAGCCATTCTATTGCCCTTGGCTAAAATAATGGAAACATTTATTCATAAGCAACTTCTTGCCTATCTGAATCAAAACTCTCTCATAGCCCCCTCCCAGCATGGATTTAGACCCTGCCATAGTACGACCTCAGCTCTTCGCTCCTTCTCTAATACAATAAATCAAAACAGTAATAATAACAAGTTCTCTTCTGCCCTCTTCCTAGACCTATCCAAGGCATTTGATATGGTAAACCACCAGCTAGTCTTATACACACTAAAATCACTCCCCATAGATAACCTAACAATAAACTGGTTTCACTCTTACCTAAGTGACATACAACAAGCTGTACTATGGAAAGAGAATCCATCATCCCTTTTACCAGTCACACTTGGAGTCCATCAAGGATCTATACTGGGTCCCCTCTTATTCTCCTTATTCACTAATGACCTACATAAAGTCATCCCAAGTGTAACTTGCATTCAGTATGCAGATGTCTCCACCTTAATCTGCTCTGCCTTCTCCCCCTCAGATCTACAAGCTTTATCACAAATCACTTTCAGCCAAGTAGACAACTGTCTCACAGGTCGCAGACTACTACTAAATCCAAACAAAACCAAACTATTGCTCTTCTCCCCCACTCGCAACATCTACTCACTACCTCTCGCAATAACATCTAACAATGGTACCATAATTTCCCCAGAACCTAGCACTAAACTACTGGGAGTAATGACTGACAATAACCTTAAGTTCGATGCTCACATAGACAAAACTATTAAAACAGCAAACAAAAAAACTAGGCTCTTTATATAGGATTAAGCAATTCCTAACCCCATCTACTAGAACTGTTATTGCCAGTACACATCTGCTATCAACCCTTCTTTATGCCTCAGCCATCTTTGCTAACCTATCCAAATCAAATCTCAATAAATTAAATAGCTGCTACAATAATATTGCCAGATTTGCCAAAGGGTCAGCTTTTAGAACCCATCACTGTGTTAACTTTCAATCATTAGGCTGGCTAGAATTACCCAACCAACTGCAATATAACCAACTAATAGTTGTTCATAAAATTCTCTACAACCCAGACAGTACACCTGTACTGAAAAACATTATCACCCCCTACAGTAACCTAAAGATGCTTCGCTCTTCCAACAAAGTACTAGTGCAGGCTGCGAAAACCAACAGTTCAGTTGGTGCATCACTATTCTCCAACTCTGTCAGAAAAAAACTGGAACCTTCTTCCTGCAGAACTTACCGATGACCCCTCCTTATCCCAATTCAAAAAATCTCTTAAGAAATACCTGAAAATGCATTGGCTTTGTCCCTGCATAAACCCTAACTAACCCCCAAGAAACAGAATGTGGAAATGTGAACCTCATCACAAGATTATATCTGTGAGCCACTAACTGCTTACAATTTTGTTAATCTCTCTCCTATGGGAAAAAAAAAATTCTCTAGTTTCTTTCTTAGATACTAACTAGCAACCTATCCTGTGTGTATGTGACTTAAAATTGTACCTGCTATATATATTGTTAAAATGTGCATGTGACTTGAAATTGTTCCTGTCTATATATATTTAACAAAAATTCAATTGTTGTAATAATTCACTGTAATAATTTTCACTGTAGTTATGCTAGTAATGTAGTAATGTATACCTGGATCTTTTCTCTCTGGGCCTCTGCTGAAAAATGGACCTGTTTCCAGTCGGACTTTTCCAGTTAACAAATGTAAAATAAAATAAAATAAATAAATAAATACATGGTAGAATTATATGCTGGTATATAAATAAGAAAAGGCAATTGGGCAATGAATTAATAGACTTGCAAAAAAGTAGATAAGCTAAAATTGGATATTCAAAAAAGTAATAAAAACTTAATAGAAGAAATCAATAGATTAAATAAAAATATTTAGAAAGATTACAACATAAAACTATGGCAAATTTAGAAAAGATTAAAATGAATACTTATTCCATAAATGCTAAGAACTTGAAAAACTACCAATTAGATCAAATGCGATGATTATATCTAATCATATTAAAGAAATGTTTTATTCCAAGTAGTAAAAAGATGATTGCATAATTAAAAGGTATATTAGAATCAGTTAGAATTCACTTTGCTAAAATTAATCAGTGCAATCCAACAATAGCATCACAAGATGTAATTACATCTTTTATAAAGAAACATATTACAAATAAGGTATCAAAAATCAGATACAATTAATTGATAAACCTATCTTAATGTCTGAAGTTAAAATTCAAATTAACTAATTAAAACTTAAGCTCTTGGAAATTATGCTATTTTATCAGAATTATATGAATTAATGCCTAAGGAAGCTTTAGTTGTGCAGTTGAAAGTATGATAGTTAGAGGATTATCAACCATTCCTCCATCTTGGAAATATACTCTAATTTCTCCTGTTCTAAAAGCTGATAAAGATACAAAAAATGTTTCTTCCCATAGACCAATTTCATTACTAAACAAAGATTACAAAATATTCATGGCAATGTATGCAAATATAATTAAACATTTTTCCTGTGCTGATAAATGAGGACCAAATTGACTTCATAATGAAGAGAAATTCTTATGATAATATAAAAGGAATAAATACAATAATAGATTATGTTAATAATACAAATGAAAATGTAATTTTAGTGGGCTTAGATGTTAACAGTTCCTTTGACTCAGTTCATTGAGTATGTTTATTATCTGTTTTGGGGAATATAATTTTTTGAATAACTTTTTATTGCTTGGTATACTTCTTTATAAGAAATCTCTTGCTTATATAAAAATTATTTTATATACTTTCAAATCAATTACAATTACTAAGGGTACTAAACAAGGATGTCCTTTATCACAATTATTATTTGATTTAGTTATGGAACCATTTGCAAACTATATTAGGTCAAATACAAATATCAAAGTTATTCAAATAAATGATAATTTAAATATTAAAATACGTTTTGCAGATGATATCTTATTAACATTGAGTGAATATAATCACTCACTCCATGCTTTATTTAATTCAATATAAAATTTCCAGAAAATGTCAGGACTTAGTTTTAATGATAGTAAGACTAAAATACTATTTGTAAACTGTAATGCATATAGAATAGATAGGAAATTTTCTAAGTATATTGTAGAAGACAATAAAAATAAATATTTGTGAATAATCTTGACATATATAAAAGATATAATAACACTCAATTATATTAATAGTTTAGATATCATAAAGCATCATATTAATAAATAGAATAAGATGTTTTTTTTTACAATGGAAAAGAGATTGTCTTTAATTAAAATGATTATTCTTCCAAAAATAAACATAATACAATCTATATCCCTTCCTCGTTCTAAAGATTATACAATCCAGTTTAATTCTTTGGCTCTACATTTCTATGGTTTCCTAATAATCCTAGACTGTCTTTAAATCATCATAAAAGGGATGGGATAGCAGGAGGTATTGGATTTCAAGATCTAGAAATATACACTTTCTCATCAATTATTAAACAATAACTTTATGGTTGAAGTCTAAGTATTCTGCTAAATGGAAAGAAATCTAAGAAAGAGAAATTAGTTGAAATCTAACTACTCAATAACATTACAACATAATAAAATATTCAGTAATACTTTTCATTGGTTGTTAAGGGAATATTTCTCAGAAATAAAAACAAACCAATCCGCTCCTGTTATATTACTAATATGCTAGGCATAAAAAATATATATAAAAATCCAGAATATAAAGTATGGCTGTTTATTTCATATAGCCTTTACACAATATATTATCACATTTAGTTTATCAAAAATGATAGCACTTAAGGGAAAATGATATTTTGACATCAATTGATAAAAATAGGAAAGCACATACTAGTGATTATATTATGAATACATATGATATAAATTAAGAAATGTGGCTAGATATACGCATTTGTAGAATTCCAGTAATCATAGGATTGTATTATTGCAATCAACAATAAGAAACATACTTCCTACATTCTTAGAATCTTTAATTAGTTTAGAAACTCATAGCATAATTGGAAAAGGTTATCTAAAATATGTGAAATGGTTAAAGGTATGAACATATATTATAAAGAAACTTATTGGGACTATGATTACTCTCATAGTGAGAAAGATAAAAATAATGTTATCATCAAAACAAACTACCCGTTCATTACAATGGAGTTTATTTTCCTGTAAATTTATACATAGACATTCCATTATACCGTATAAAGTTGAACTGACATATAAAAAAGAACATGGATATTAGAGATTTAAATCAAATATAAAAGCTGAATGGCAACATATGTGTACATTGCTCAAGCTGTTTTTGGAAAATATTATTTTTTATAGGCTATTTTAATTATAAATTTGTTTTAACTAAATCTTTGGTTTTATTTAATGTACCAGTTCCTACATGTGATGACAGAACAAAATATCCTGTCTTTTGGAGTATATTAGCTATGGCAAAAAAGGCCATTACCATAAACTGGAAGAATAAGATTACTCCTACTTTGAAATAATTTAAGAGCATTGCTAAGAATGCATTGCCATGCACTGAATTAGCTACAATCACAAAAAGATAAAGCAGGGCCAATTCATATTATAATACTTGGTTGGAATTTCAGGATCTGTTAGAAAAAAAGTAGATAATAATATTTAAATAAGTAATGTTAGAAGTTGAGACTATCAATAATATTTATTGTTTAGTAGACACCTTTGTAAATAGTTGATTGCGTTGTTGATAAGAAATGTTGTTATTATATATTGTATTACAGTTTTAATATTATATATTAACTGGATTTTAAAACTTTTATAAAAAGAAATAATAAAAAAAAACATATTTAATGTAAAACCTGTAAGTCAATCAGCTCAGTAAGTTTATAAGAACAATATTTCAAATCTGCCCCTCATTTTGGGCATTTGTTTGCCATTTTTTTTTACTTTGTTCAGAATTCTTGTGTTAAGATAGTAAGTGGTTTATTCATATGTGATTGAACAATTTGGTTGTCTCATCCACAGGCTTATATAGGGCAGCTGATAGAACTTTCTAAATCATTTGAAAGCTTTCAGGCCTGGCAAGTCTTCTTCTTTTGGCTTTTTCCAGTTAGGGGTCACCACAGCGGATCACCTGCCTGCTCATGATTGGCAGTGGAGTTTTACAGTGCCGAGGTGCCAGCCCGGCACCCAGCCTTCCACAGAAGGCACTCACACCTAGGGCCAATTTGGAGTATCCAATCCACCTACAGCATGTCTTTGGGATGTGGGAGGAAACCAGAGCACCCAGAGGAAACCCACGCAACCACAGGGAGGACATGCAAACTCCACACAGAAGGTACCCCAGCCAAGAATTGAACCGGAGAACCTCTTGCTGTGAGGCAGCAACACTAACCACTGCACCACCACGGCCACCCCTTTCAGGCCTAGAAAGTAATAAAGCTAAAACTGTTTTATTGTACTTGAATACAATCTGCACAGGTTATATGGGGATGATTTATAGTGTAGCAACAATATTATTATATAGGTATATTTTTGCCATTTGAATTATTACAAGCTGAAATAACCATCATAAACAATTTAACTTATTTTCTTAGAGTTCTTCTCTTTTACAGTAGGGTGCACCATGGTTACATTGTTAAAGCTCAGCACATTACATACAGTTTACTTACATTTGTAAGACACACCTATGGATCATATTAATATTTACAAATGACATAGGATTATTTACAAAATTCTAGCTAGCTGGGCTGACAGCCTTCACATGTATAAACAAAAAACAGTTGTTCTCCTCCATTTGTTTAGTACAAACCCTATTTGGAGTCTGACTTTGAATATCCTCCATAGGGCTTTGACAGGTCTACTTTCAAGCTGGCCAGTAAGCAGGGTGGTATGTTATCTGACCCCATAGAAACAGTGTTCCTAGTTTTGGATAATGCCTTGAGGACTTGCTGTTGGAAACTTTGGGATGTAGATGCAAATATGAGATCTGGGAATATAGGAGGGATGGGGGATGAAATTAGCACTAAATTTATCTACTAGCAAATTGTCCTGTGGAGCTGACTATGTGATATTTTTTTACTATTAGAGCTAAACCGTGCTAGACATAATTTCTAAAGTTTGTAAAATAGTTAAAGAAAGTGCTGTGATTATCCTTTGCATGGTTTGCAAATGTTAACTTTAGTTAATATGATTAGAATCCAGAGTTCCCTGTTAAGTTTAACCAGAGCTTTTTTTTGCATTTTGAGAAATACATTTATTTTTACATATAGAGTTTTTTTCTATCATAGAACCTGTTCATATTTAAGTTCTACCATAGAGGTTTGGAGATACTTTATAACCTCAAAATACTGAAATGTCGAATTTCATTATCTCCAGAGTATAAAGTCGAAGTTTGAAAATAGAGGAAGTGCATAATCATGAATTTGAATATCTCAAATTCGTGGTTATGGCTTTACTCTATGTAATGTCCGGGATTGTATGTGGATGGTGTGCAGTGCTGTGAATGGATTTAGGTGTTATGTCAGGTAAGTGAGTGTTTTGTAAGGGTTTTGGGTGGGAGTTTGAGTGTATGTGAGTGTGCTGATATGTGTGATGTTTGTGTGAGGGACTGTAGAATCTGTGTGTGTGTGTGTGTGTGTGTGTGTGTGTGTGTGTGTGTGTGTGTGTGTGTGTGTGTGTGTGTGTGTGTTTGCTTTTGTTTACTATTTGTGCTATCTTGAAGTTAGTATATATAAGTAGCATTCTTCTCAACCTGGAAACATAAAAAATCTGGACACAGGCCCATCAAAAATAGGTACAAATCTGTATGCTAATTAACATAACATTTGCATACATAATTATGTAAGCCTACCCCCTCCAATGGAATTGCGGGATATCAACTTTCAAATGCAAACTGAAGAACAGAAAACCAAAATATGGTCCTAGAGTCCCCCTGCAGCCATTCCAGTGTCCAATTATGTGGCTATTTCACCCCATTTACCATAAACACTAATGTGCATACTGCTTTACTTCTACAATGAATATTTGGATTTCATTTAAAACTTTTGTTTTACATTTTATAGCACAAACACTAAGACATCTGCCAAACAAAGCAATGCAGTCTCACAATGAAAATAGACTTAGCATTAAAACTTCTCTGCCCTTGAAACTCACATTCATTGAAACAGCATCGAAACCTACATTCAAAGAAAATGCATCTGGCCAGTGGTGGATAAAGATTACCTTTGGGCTTTTTTCAAATTATAGGTCCCTTGCACATGAAACATACGTGTGTTCTTTGACACACCTTCCTAACTGTATTAAATTGTATTCCTTGTATAATACAACACACTTGTTAGAGTGCACTTTAAATTTATTGTTTTGAACATTTTTCCAGTAAGCAATGAAACAAAATGTATGAACCATTAATGACAAAACTACCCAGTTCAGAACATTTCCATCATAAAAGTCTACTCAAACTTCTACAATCGACCAGTATCAGTACATATGCACAATTTCTGCAGAAGTAGAAAGTGATCTAAATAATTCCACATTGGAAAGCCATACAAATCACACACCAAAATCTGCTGGAAAGCCATACAAATCACACATGCCTAAATCTGCTGAAAAGCCATACAAATCACACATGCCTAAATATGCTGGAAAGCCATACAAATCACCCACACCTAAATCTGCTGGAAAACAATTCCCATTTCCATTCCAGTACAAATGCTGTGCATACAAATAAAATGGAGTTTTCTCCTCTGGTCTCTGCTGAAAAAGGGCACCTGCCCAGCCAGACCAACCCAGTTAATAAATGGCAAATAAAATAAATATAAAAAAATGCCATTCAGAAACGCATACAAAGCCGTTCAGCTTAAAAGAGCTAATTGCAGACTGCCGAGCTGAGTTCTAAGTACAAAATGCTGCCATTCACCTTAAATGAGCTAACTTAACTAAGTACAATGCTGCCATTACAAATAAATCTCCATTCAGAAATGCCTACAAACCCGTTCAGCTTAAAAGAGCTAATTGTGGACTGCTGAGCTGGGTTCTAAAGTACAAAATGCTGTTGTTCAGCTTAAAAAAACTTAAATAAGTGCAAAGCTACCGTTAGAAATAAATCTTGAAATCTCTTGCTTGCATGTAAGACAATCTTTTATCTGAAGAAGAAAAAAGATGTTATGGCTTGGATGGAAGTACAAATGCTGTGCAATGCCGAATGCTGCTGATAAGACAAATGCAGACTGCCGAGGAGAGTGCTAAGGACAAATGTTGTCGTTCAGCTTAATAAAGCTCAATAAATCTGCTGAAACACAAAAGAATGTACAATTGCCAAAAGCTTACCGAAATGCAAATACAAGTGCCGTGCATACAACAAAAGCAATGGATGCATCCATGACACACATGCAAACAGATCATTGCTAGAAATGCAGATAAACATGCAGATAAACACAGTCACACACTTGTGAGCAGCAGATTGATTAATGCAGATAAACACAGACTTGCGAGCAGCAAATTGATTAATGTAGAATTTTGTAGATAAACACACTTGCGAGAAGCAGATTGAGCCGTGAACAATGCAGATAAACACAGCTGGGTAAACACCCAAGCAAACAGTTCTTGGCTGGAAATGCAGATAAGTACAACTATGGGTAAGCTAGCAGCACAGTTCTTTTTTGTCAGACAAATACAACTACGGGTAAACAGCACAGTTCTTTCTTGCCAGCACTTAAAATAAACAAACCACAAAGTTCTTGGCATAATACAGTTCAGAGAGTTGTTTTTTTACCTGGAGGCTGGGACACATGTGGGCTGACTCTGAAAAATTTAAATTATGCTGCCATCGCTGTTATCTTCCCTACTTCCTTCCGAGTCCAACACCAACAGGCAGTGGGCAGGCAACAGCAAATCATAAAGTAACGGCATCAGCATATTTTCTCAGATAGTCCCAGGCTCCCAGCATGAATGGCAGCTTTCTTTCTCGGCCCTCGGGCAATACAAGTGAAGTCCCAGTCCAGATTAAAAACGAATGGCAGGCAGGCAGCAGCTAAGTGTTTCTGTTTGAACAGGATTGGCGGCAAGCTTTTCAAATGCAGCAACTGCTTGCAGCCAGCCGGAAATGATGACGCAAGCTCAAAGAGCTTAATTCCGACTGGCTGGTAGTGATGACAAAGCTGACGTCATCATGCACGTGATGACGTCAGCTCCGACAGCACGAAAATTAAAAAAAATAAAAAAATAAGGCAAAGAAATTGGAAAGGAAGGTGTGCCAATCGGGAATCGTGGCACCCCTTCATTTGGACTCCATAACTCGATAAAAACCGAGTAATTTGGGATGATTGTGAGGTATGATAAGTAGAGGGGATGGGGCGCAGCCCCCCACATGGGGGGTGCAGGGGACTTGCCCCCCTGCTTATTTGTGTTGTAGGTTTGTGGATGTGTGTTGTTTTGTTTGTTTATGTTGTGATGTGGGTGTTGTGGTATATGTGTGGTCTGGTGTGTGCTGTGTTTTAGGTGTTTTGAATTTTGTGGTTTTGAGCTTCATGGTTTTGGTGTTTCGGTGTTGTGTGGATTCGATTTCATGGTCTTGAAAGACTGAAATTCAAAATTTCAGTATTTCAAGATTATGAAGTGAATCCAGAGGTTTATATTTGAATTTGACATTGTATTTACATTTGGGTGGAGGCAGATGCATCTACACAGCCATTCCCATGTGCATAGAATTTGGCAGTAAAGGATTCTGCATGAGTATTGGGGCTCATCAAGTTTGAAGGGGATGTTGAATTTAACCAGGTCACCACTCATTTTCAGTATATTACCCTTGACATAATCTATGAATACCAGGGTATTGGGGAATGGTTGTGGTTTCAGGTAACATACATGCTAATGATCTATGGGCTAATTTGACAAGGGAGGTTGTTACAATTAATAGGGAGCAGAGCTGTTCCATGTTGGTGAGGATCAAGTAGAGGATCTTATCTCCCCTTGTTGGCGTGCAAACTAACTGGTCTGGAAAATTTGTATTGATAAAGTCCAGAAATCTCTGGGCATACATGTCAGAGGATATATATATCTCCCAGTTAATTCAAGTGTAGTTGAAGTCCACTAGGAGAATGGTGTTTGGCTTACTGTATAGGGACTCCATACTAGATAGTTTGGAGCTGTGGGATAAGGAGAACATAAATGGAGTCCTACAGTTAGCCTTGATGAGTTAAGGGGTCTTGTTTATGGTATGTTGGATGTGGAACAGTTCCTAATTGTTATC
Organism: Protopterus annectens; assembly: GCF_019279795.1. Lineage (NCBI taxonomy): Eukaryota > Metazoa > Chordata > Ceratodontiformes > Protopteridae > Protopterus > Protopterus annectens. The sequence continues at coordinate 1,691,636,850 of NC_056737.1, read as the reverse complement.
TTGTTTAACAAGCTTGGGGGCAAAGTGTTATTTTACAGATATGTGGACACTACCACCTTTGTGCCTTCACCTAGTTTGGTGGGTCTGAATGTGTGCTGAAAATGCACTGATGGGATGCTTCCAAGGTTCTTAAACCAGGTCTTTATAACAATGTATATGTTGATTTTTTCCAGAGTAAGGATTCCTTGTAGGGAGTGGAGTATTTTGTCAAGACTTCTACCTTTTGCAGCAATACTTTTATGTTATCTGGATTCTGTTTTGTCATACTGGAAATTTTTGAGGATTGCCACTGCCTAAAAAGACACTCCGAGATTGGGCAAAGTCTTAGCCAATATACATTACACCTTGAGGGTATAGGTGTAGGCCACCCCTAGCAAAGCAATTATTTTTTACTATTTCCTGCTAGGCTGATGTATATTGTACAACACCTTTGAATGACAGATGTCAGAAACTAATCCATTTGTTGAAGTTAATAATCATTTTTTCATACTGTGGCAATATTTGTGGTGATGGTAAATGTTGCTCAAGTCTAGATTTCTACCTGCCTTGGATGCAAATTATGAGATCTCCATCATGTGTTTTTTCATATAGTCCATGGAGGTAGATATTAAGTTATTTAGACCTGTGTATACTCTGACTGTGTCATATGAGTACTTGTGGTACAAGGATGTATGTGCTTGCATGATGTGGTGAATCCTGGTACCAGACTGACGACTAAGTGAAAACCTCTCTTTGCACAGTCCTGTGATTGGTTTATCAGTGTATCTCACAATGGATTCACCTATGTGCAGGATGTTGGATTGTGTGGTGATTTGCAAATAGGCTTTTGAACTGAGTCATTGTGAATCTTTGAAGTATGTTTCATGGTGGGTCCTGCCTGTGTTGTGTGTTTGTGAGGTTGCTGAGAATTCTTGATTCTTAATTTATATTTAGGGGGGCTTAGTGTTTTGGGAAGGTTACTTTTAAGAGCCTCAACATGTGTAGATCTATGTGTTTTGGTCTGATCTGTGTGTGAGAGATTTAGTGTGGTGTTGTGTGGTACTGACAACCTACTTAATTGTAGTGTCTTGATTTGAGAGTTTTGCCTCCAATGGCAATAAATAACTACATCTCTCACAAATGGTATCAGTATGTTTAACTACTACATGGTTGTCAGCAAACATGAGATAATTGTTACTCTGTCTCTGGATGCTTATTTCAACTAAGCTGGCTACAGACAAGGCTGGAAAGTGCAAATCCATGGTTCAAGGTGCTTACTAATGTGAGATGAAGGGGGAATACTACCTATGAAGTTTTCACTTTATTTCTGTAGTTGTCTGTCTGTTAGCAGATAATGTGTTAGTCTTAAATCAGCTACATGGAGCAAGGAAGTGACTGCTTTTGTCACCAGAAAGTAATATTAAAACAAATGTGAATGGGATCAGTGCACTTTTTATAATCTTCTCTTGGTATCTACCCTGGATTATGGATAGAACTTATAGTAGCTGGATGCAACAGACATCCAACCTGCAGAAAAGCCCTCAAAACTACAATCAGATCCTTCAGTGTAGTCCTGTACACACAGTGTAGTCAAAGATCAGCAGGAAACAATGTCCCTCTGCTCCTTCTCTCACAAGAAGTAAAGTAGTAGCATTAACACCAGGATGGCACCTTAAGAAGTAATTTTCAGGAATTATGTTGACTAGTAATCTCTATGAAGTCTAAGAAATGCATTCACACTGTTGTGTCTCTCATCAGGAGCAACACAAGCAGTATTCCCAAGCTGATTCCAGAAAAGTTGTTCCTAGGCTCTCTAATGATTGTAGTCTAGAACCCAGATGATACAGATTTTAAGTACGATGGAAAAGGGTTTAATACTCTAAATATTGCAGTATACACTAAGTATGATGATTTAAGAGTTTTAGGGAATTGCCTTCCCCTGTTAGATCATTCGGTGCCCAGTAGGAAGAGAAGACGAGATGGGTTTGGAAGGAGCTTCCAAAGCCCAATGTACAGTAAGAGTGGAGAAGTCAATACATATCAAGTTTAAAAGCACAACAGTAACTAAGCAGGCTGGTAGTAAAAATGCAATATAGTCACACACCAGCAGTAGTTTCACAGTAGCTGCAGCTAAATAAGAATGCATATTAATAAGAATGAAGCTAAATAAGAAATCCTCTTTCTCATCTTCTTCCAGTAATTAGCTAAACTCAATTCATTTCCAGTCAATGAATAGAAATTATTGTTTTCTTTCTCTCCCTAACCAAGAACTTTTAAAACTCCAAGAAAAAACTTTAATGTAAAAGAAAATTTAAAATAAAACAAACTAATATAATAAGAGAAAAAATGGAAGTATTCAAGCCTTAAATTGAGAAATCGATTGCAACCACACACCAGCAGTTGATTCCAAACACTTACATATAAATAAGAATGCATCAAAAAAGGATGCAGTGAAGTAAAAAAAAAAAATCTTGTTTCTCGGTCCCTATGATTAGTCAGTCAGTGAATGGAGATGTAACTTTTTGTAACTGACCCTAGCCAAGAACTAACTTTTACAACTTCAAGAAAAATAATTTTAAGGTAAAAACAAAATTTAAAATAAATGAAATTGTAATATAATAAGAGCAAAAAAAACCCCAGAAAAATTAAAGTATACAATCCTTAAATGGAGATTCCAAGATCCAGTACAGTCACAAACCAGCAGTAGATTCACAGCACATGAAGCAATGAATCATACTACATGACTTGACCATGAGGCACTCTTCAGTTTTATCACATTTCACAAGCTGTGATTAGCAAGGAATTATCTAAAATTAACATGCATTCTACTTGTGTTAAGCATTTAGTTTGTGCCTACAGACACTTATTTGTATAATAATTTTCTTAATCCTCAGCTGGTATCACCTAATGTAAAGAGACAGGAAAAGGAGAAATGCCATATCTATAAACATGGCTTTTTGATATAGATAAATAAAACCCTGACTGCAACCCAAATGATCTGAGGGGGAATATTTGACCAAATGGTTGATGCCAACTTTCCCATATGGAAGGGAGAGTTATAGTTCTAGTAGGCCAATTGGCACCAACCACGAAGGATCTTGCAGAAATCTAAAATGGTTGAGACAAGAGATATGGGCTTGATGATACCAAGCAAGTGACAGGGTCAGAAATAATAAATAGGTAGAAGCATGCACATACATGGAGAGAGCATATGACACCCTGCAGTGATGTGGGTGCACAGCCACCAGCAAATGAGTTTGGGCTTCATCAGAAATAGCTTCATTGCCAGGATGCCAGCAATGGTACAAACACACAAATTCAGTGGTTGTCTGGGGAGGACAGCTACTCAGGTCAGTTCTCATCACTGTGCTGGTGATTCCCAGTATGGGAGAACAAAAGGGGCTAATGCTTAAGAGGGGGAGGTTTGTTGGTTGGCAGACATGTAGGGGAAAAGAATATACAGAAACATTAATGTAGTAATGACTTCAGCAGTGGTGCTTGCATTAAGTACTGTGTACTCCAGATTGCACAGGTAGGCAGGTCTAATCTCACAGAAGTCAACATGTGTGTGTGTGTGTGTGTGTGTGTCTGACTATGTGTGTGTGATTAATACAGTAGTAGCCTGACATGCTTAATTATATGGAAAACCCTAATTGTACAGAACTGCAGTTATGCAGAATGTGAAAAAAAACAGGCAACTCTTGTGTTTGCATTCAGAGTGCATTCTGTAATTATTGCAGCTGCTTGGATGGCATGTATACTTCAGCTGGTTAAAATTTGTACTATGCCCACCCCTGTAAAATCTAGAGTTTGAAGGATAATGGTGGTTGCCCAATTAATTGCCTGAGGACTGGATTTTCAAGTCTTTGGCAACTGCTGCAAATCAGTTTCTCTGTCTGTTTGTGTTGACAGTTCTTTCCTGTGTGGCACATACAATTTGCACATACTCCACAGTCATGTTGCTTTGTTTGGAGGGTCTTTAGCAGTATAAAGTTCACTTTATGTCTAGACGATGTTCATTTCTTATCTAGGTGATGTGGGCTATCTAGCTGCTATAAGTATGTTTTGCACCACATTCACATAACTTATTCCTTAAGCTGCAGACATTTAGGATTTTTCTCCATATCTCTGCTTCATGAAGAAGATGTCTAACTCTTCAGATACCTGAGAAGGATGTCTTTCATTTACCAGATTATAGAACAGAACTGCTGTAAATTTAATTTGCAATTTCATGCTTAGCTACTTTAGTCATTCAATATATAGATCATTTCCTACTAGAATACTAGAAGTTTATTCTTTACAAACTGAGGGCCGTGAAGCATTCTTGTGGACTACTGTCCTTTCTTTACCGTATAATGTAGACACTTCAGAATTAACTGCCAAGGCTAATTATTATTCTTCAGAGGATCCATCTTTTAGAGCTTTTGGGCTATTTCTGTCCTAGATGTATTCTCACCTCCCAGCCACAGCTTTTACTACTTTTCTAAATGTATTTTAGCTGAGGATTTCCCATGGCTGCTGGGACATCCAGTTTTCTTAGGTTTTTATTTTCATTACCAGATTTCCAAGTTAACTACATTTGTTTGGAAGCACTCTGAGGCCCAACATAAATCTTTATTTCAGTCTTTGAGTTCTCAATCTCTTTGTTGTGTGCTAATGCTCTGTGCTTTTGGTCACTAGCCTCTTCTTTAAATTCACTAATCATCTTTCAGTCTCCCAGAGACATCAAATTAGTAGACACAAGCAGGGGGATTCAATAATCTCCATGCAGGATTTACACAGAACCTACGTGGAGATTATTTGTTAGAGCAATGGTACACAACACACATCAGTGCGCAATGCATATTAATAAGACACAGTGTGCCTAGTTAGGTTTCTTGGCTTGCAACACTGTTGCTGGCTGAGAAACCTGGTAAGCAAATGTGGATAACAATTCCATCTAATGTAGACACCTACAGTGTGCAGATTTCCATGGAATGCCACAATGATCACCAGGGTTTTAAAAACAGCTGTCATACTGTTACTGCAAGAGAGGACAAATAACAAGTAACAGGGACATATCTAACCCAGATGTCATGGATCTATATCACTTCCATGTACTCGAACTTCTATCCATTGAACGTAATACAGCAAACGGTCTATATCAATCCTACACATTAGTAAAAGTATTTCCAAAGCAAAGAGTTAGCTGTTCAACATGCTGAGCAATGCACACACAGCAGTATATCGACCCACAAAAGTGAGGAGATATGCCCTTCACACCACCCAGTGTGGGCAGCTGTACCTCCACCCCACTCCTTAAATATACCAACTCTGAGATTGCACTACAGTGTGGAAAAGGGCAATTTCTGGATGTTCGGCAGCTAACTGTTTGCCCTCGAAAAAATGTTTGTTGATGTGAACATTCAATAAACAGCTGTTCATTGTATAGGGAGTGATGGATAGGTGTTCAAGAACTTGTGTTTTCATGGAAATGATATAGACCTAGATGTCACATAGGGATGTGTTAGGATGTAAGACTCCCAAACTCTTAGAGTGAGAAATGTGGAAAAATCCATAAAAATGGGGGGGACAAAGGGTCAAAAATAGGGACAGATGTTTAATACTGCACTTCCAAACTTAGGAAGTTGATAGAATATATAGGTTGTGCATTAGCATGGACTTTCTGAGAGCATGAAGTGTGAAACTGAAATGTCAGTCATCCATTTCTGACTGCACTCTGCAATGACATGCCAACGATTTGCCAGGAAAAAATATGAGGAAAAGATCATAAATATGAGACAAAAACTGCACATGCTACACAGATCAGGACAGTTGAAAGGTCTGCACTCAAATGTATGCATTATTGAGTCACATCAGTCCAGATATTATCCCAGTGATATGGCAGAAAGACACATATTTGATAAGGAAAACATCCTGACAACCTAGCAATATCTGGACAGTTTAGAGATATGTGAAGTATATGGTCCAAATAGAGTACAGGACAGTGTAACTACAGTGCAGAGTATTGTGATATTCTATTCCTGGTATACTGTATTGAGGATGCGTTAATGATCTGTAACAAAACATGGGTCTGCCGTGTAGAATGATCAATCAGGCGAAGTATGTGCATTAAATTGAAACACACAGATGAATTGTAGAAATGAACACAGGGAAAAGTACAGGTAAAACTCATGCATGTACAGCATAGGAGAGCATGTCAATGGAAGATGTTTGTAGCAGCAGCACCAAGCACATGTTTATATTGTAGAGTAAGGCCTGTAAAGTGAATATGTGTCATCTGTGACTGTCACACAAGGTGAGATAATGATGGGAAGGATGTGGGTGTGAGATAAGCATCCTTACATGAATAACGCAGAGGACATCTATCAGAAATCTAACATACAATTGGAGTACAGTGCATATTGGGAACTGTGCAAACTGCTATACTTGAATAAGAGTACTCCCAGCAGAGGTCTCCAGCAAGATGGCCACAGGAAAAGAATCATGGCAAACATTACAAGAACCAACCACAATCATGGACAATATCAGAATAATACCACCACTAGTCACATGCCTGTGACATAACATATGTGATGTAGAGTCATAGTAGATGACCCTGCATACACGCACTTGACAACTATTATGATACATCCACACTCTATGAGGCTAAACATTCCCAGTGTTCTGGTACTGTAATATCTGCAGGAGGTGTTAGGAGGGACACTACTATACCTGTATGTGACAGTATGGGCAATGCAGGCTAGTTGCCTTGTGTGCATGGAATATATCTATGGCACAATTCACACTGTCACAAATGATATACATACCATTAATGCTGTCAAACACCTATGTATGCTGTGTGTGCATAAGCTGAACAGGTAGCACACTTGCATATGGTGTAACAACTCTCTAAGGCCAAGAACACTGCATCAGTGGCCCCAGTCAGTATCCCAGGATGCCTTCTAAATAACATGAAACATGACCTATCAGGCTGTCTGGAATTGCTATTTAACTGTAACCTCCTAACATGCTTCATGACACATGAATGTAAAATATCAACAGTCATTTGCCTGCACAAAGGTAAGCCATCTACAGACCCTGGAAACTATATAACCATAAGTCTCACTATTCTTATATGTAAAGCCATGGAAAGAACTATCATGGAAATGATCAATAGTGATATAGTAAACTTCCAGACACTGGACCCAGCCCAGTTTGGATTCACATGGGCAGGTAATCCCTACTCAATCTGGTCGATGCATTTGAGAAGGTCACCAAAGTGATGGATGAGGGTAAAATGGTTCACAATGCCTATGTTTACATGGCCAAGGCATTTGACACAATACACCACTCAGGCATTGTTGACAAGCTCAAGAAGGTAGGTACAAACTCGTATGTCAGCCAGTGGATAGCCAGCTGGCTCACAGAAAGAACACAGTAAGATAGAACTGGGGAGTCCAGCTCTACAAAAAGGGCAGTCACAACTGGAGTCCCTCAGAGACTGGTCCTTGGACTGCTCCTTTTTGGCATTTACTTCTCTGAAGTGAAGGCCAATGTCAGTGGTCTCTGGGTGACTAAATTTGCAAATGATTGAAAATTAAGAGCTGTCATTGAATCCCACACTGACACAAATGTTCTCCAGGAAGGACTGACATAGATGCTGTCAGTGCCAGGGACTAAAACTAGATGCCAAGAAATGCATAATAGTATCGTTCATGAAGTCATCTACCCCTGTTAACTATCATATGGGTCTATATCAGAACATCGACTTTTTAAAACTTGAATGTTCTAATATCGACCCCTATTCAGTGAATGCTGACAACATCAAACATGTAGAACAGTGAATTTTTTGCAAGGGAAAAAATTTGCTGTTCCAACACACATACACACAGCACAAACACACCAAACAAACAGCACTCCACACACATACACCTAAAATATTACATCTAACCCTGCACTAAACTGTACACACACCACTAGCTATCCACTTACCTTAACCAAAACCCTAACCCTAAGGTCCGTCACTATCCCACACTCACCTCACCCGCACCCTAACCCTAACTCACCTACCCCACCCAAACCTTCACGTCCACACAATCACACACTTACCAGACCTGCACCCTAACTCTAACTCACCTACCCCACACCCTAACCCTCACGTCTACACAATTGCATGGTTACTTGATCCTGACCCATAACCTTCCACCACAGTGCTGAACATAGCAAAGCCACAGGAACATCCAACTGAATTCCTTCCCTAGGAAGAAATTTGGTGTTCTGCAGCTTCGCTATTTTCAGCGTTCGCTGAATAGGGGACAATATTAGAACATTCAAAGTTGTGAAACTTTTATGTTCTAATATAGACCCCTATCATATTAACAACACACTCCTTAGAGTTGACCCAGAAGCCAAAGACTTAGCAACACACATAGACAGTAATCTGACTTTTGATCATCACATGTCTACAGTAGTGAAGAGATCTTTCTATGTCGTGTATCTTATAAACAAAGGTATGGCATCTATGTCCAAGAAAGCCATTGTTCCATTGTATTTGACATTCATCAGACCTGTCATTGAGTACAGTGCCCCTTTGGTATGTACCTAACCAGGCATATCCAACAGTTGGAACATCCACAGAGTTTCCTCACTAAAACAATACAGGGCATACATAAAATGTCCTGTGCAGACCGCCACAAGGCCCTATCCCAGTATTCTGTCTCCTACAGACTTTTGAGGGGACATCTGTGCCTGGTATACATGGCATTGTCAGAACCAATTATGATGGACCTCCTGCATATCCACAAAGTAAACAGCACCAGAATTACCCATTCTAAAGACATAAACCTAGCCTATGGCATAAATAGTACTTGCTGGAGAGGCAGATATGTATCCCAGAGACTACCCTGTCTCTGGATCAGGCTCCCATCCATGTGAAGCAGAGCTCGTCCCTAACCTAATTCAAGTGCAACTTGGACAATTGGATTGCGAACAAGAAATTCAGCCCTGGTTTGGCACCTATGTCTCTAATAGACTGAGCCAACCTGTAAATGGTTCATCTCCCAGGCCCATGCTTGTAAATATTTCAGCTCCCAAGACCCTGCTTAAACTTATCAAGGTTATCAGAACCTGTTAAAGATTTGGGATGTATGGTTAGGCTTAAAAATGCCCTTATGGTTGTTACCCTAGTAAACCCTTATAAACTTGTGAACCTAATGGTGCTCCTTACCATCAGACAGTCATGTATTTCTCCCAGAAAGAAAACTTAGGTATGACCGATAAGCTGTGTGACTGTGAACTGTGACAAATGTGGTACAATTCACTTACACATCACTGCAAGATGTGTAGGGAGGTACATGAAGAATGGTGCATTGTACACAGTTATTGTTATGATGAAGGCTCGAAACCATGAAGTTATTTTGGCCTCTGATGTGCATGTCCTTCACATACCCTGCAGTTGTGTTACATTCAAGGAAGTAGTCAGTACTATGACCACATGCTAGTGGATGTACCACCTACCCTTCACACCAGGACACAGATCGCAAACCTATTGGTCTGATTATAGGGTATGATGTCCACATCATACTTGGGTGGTGTGTCTATTTCCTGATTCAACAAATTCCTCCATGTGTCTCAGCAATGCAGATATAGTCATGGCTGTGGCAGCAGTCTCTGGTAATTGTTGATACTCTCTGTATTATACTAATATCACAGTTAGAGTCAGTAATGGTCCATGTGCTGTAGTCCTTCAGACAGCTGTTCGGACACAGAATATGTATGCTACCTGTAATGCCCATCACTTAACTAATGGGCAAGAAAGAGCCTAGCAGACACCCCTGATGTACCAACCTTATCACTGGACCTGAGATATATGTCATGTCACACATTTCAACATAGTGAGATGTCACGTATGTCATACACTGGTCTACCCATTTGGTGATATAGCTGTTTATGGCCATATCTGATAGTGTTGATTGAATAACTCAGTGTGGATTTTTATCAAATGTCTTGACCTGTTCAAGTTCTACAAGACAATACTGTTGTCATGCATTCCCTTGATGACCTCTTTGTGGACATCTATCAGATGTAACAGACCTGATGTAGCATTAACAACTCACACAGGTCTGTTGCACACAGCTGGAATACTACTAGTGTACATGAAGAAGAGGTCCGTGATGCCATGTTGGTCTACCTCACAGTTGAGGAAAGTCAGGATATCCCTATACATGCATACATCAGGTGCTGTCTCTCCAACTCAGGTGGATGCATGTTGATGCACACCCTTGTATGGGAACATAGGCTGTGAGAAGGGTCTGTTGAACTATATATTCAACTGTAGCAGGAATGTGGATGTGCTGGATCACAGCACACAGATTCCATGTGATAGGTCTAGATGAAGGTAAGACAGTGCATACTGCCTATTGTGACCTAGCCTAGGGTTTTGACACAATCACACTCACAAGTAATATTGAAGAAACCCTTAAGCTGGTGATTAAACATTATGTCAGTTGATGGGTAAATAACTGGTTCAATGACAAAACACATCATGTGAAAGTTGGTGAATCAACCTGAACTAGGAGAGCTGTCACTACTGGCAAACCTCAGGGATCTGTGCTTGGCCCTTCACTGTTTGAACTGTATTTCATGACAGTTTAGGCTAAAAAATATGGCCTTTGGCTTACCAAGCAAATTCTTGCATATTATAAGCAATCATTGAGTCCAAGGAACTAACACACACACAACTGAATGGTGACAAAGGAACACAATCTACAAATAAATGCAGAAATGTGTATTTGTAATGTTGTCCATCTGAAAAGTGGAGTTCCATGTTAATCACAGCATTGCCAAAAGTCCTACTGTACAAGCATTGGGCACACAATTAGATAGTCAATCTGAACTTTCACCATCAAGTGTCCACTCTGCTATTGAACGCTTATGCTGTGCATATCATAGGTAATGCCATCATACTGAGATCTTAGGATTGTATGAGAGCACTGTAGTCAAACCTCATTACACCACTAATAGAGTATAATGCACATTTTTACTTGTACCTCACCAGACACATGTAACAGCTGGAAAAAACACAGGGCTTTCTTGGCAAGATAACACAGGGCCTATACAACATGCATGATGTATGTGGACAGGTTAAATACCTTGTCACTGTAAAATTTATTGCATAGGATGAGGTGACTGCTGCCTGGCCTCCAGGCCAGTCTCTGACCCAGCCTGGTGGGAGTACTGCATATCCAAAAATGTGGTGTAACCAATGACTTCAGCAGTGTCTGTTGAGGAGAAGATAACAGTGTCTCACATGCTTGTGTAAAATGCTTTCTGTAATGTCAAGCAACAGCTCTCACACACACGCATACACAGTTGACTACAGTGAGAATAGAACCCCTATTTATCTACATACACAGACTACAGAACATAAAACTTAACACAAGCACCAAGGGCTCAAGCATGGTTTATATAGGAGTGCAAGTGAACTTATACTAGATGAAATTAGCAGGCCATGTGGAAGACAAGGGGTTGGGAGGCCTGTATGAAATGGATGTGTAGGCATGAGTAAGCATCAAGATACTGAAAATCAATGTAATTGGAGAAGTAACTGTAGGATACACACATCTATTCTACTGTTTAGACACATACTCACCCAGCTGATTGGAGTGAAAGCAGAACACCTACCTAGCTAAGTACGTAGACTACAGAACACAGCACGTTATGCAAGCGGCATGGCACAAGTCAGATTTATATAAGAGTGCAAGTGAACTTATAGTAGATGACATCAACAGGATATGTGGGAGACAAGAGGCTGGAAGGCCTGTAGGAAATGCATGTGTAGGCAGGAGCAAGTATTAAAATATGGCAATTCATGTAATTGGAGAAGTAACTGTAGGATACACATGTCTGCACTGCTGTCAACACACACATACACATGCACCCAGTTGACTGTAGTGAAAACAGAACCCCTAAGTACACAAGCTACAGAATACAGTAGGTTATGAAGCACCACAGCACAAATGTGATTTATACAAGAGTGCTGGTGTACTTAGTAGATGACATCAACAAGGCCATGTAGGTGTCAATAGGTTGTGAGGCCTGCATAGGCACTTAGCTTCATAAATTCATATGAGGCCACTAGCCTAATAGCGCTAGAGTGTTTAGAAGCCTAGCTGTGTAAAAACACAGGTACCCTTATTGAGCATAGCTGGATGGTCATTTTTAGCAGAGCATGTTTGTGAGCAGCACCAGCTGGCCTTGTCCAGGTCACCCAACCAGTATTCCACGTTGCACTTGAACAGGATCATTGAGGAACACTGCTTCACATGTAGTGGGAGCCTATTACAGAGGAGTGTAAATCATTATGGAATATATCTGTCTCCCCAGCATGTTCTGTTTATGCCACGGGCTAGGTTGCGAACCCTGGGGCAAATTATTGCTTTCTCATTTGAATTGCAGATGCCCATCATTTTTGGATGGGCAGGGTCTGAGACTGCTCTGCAGAACAGCCATAGGTCAACTCCTAGCAGCCTATATGATACCAAGTACAGTGACAGACATGTCACTCTTTCCATGTATGTCATGTTTGGATGCCTTGGAGTCTCCTGGACTCAACCCTGTGTTCTCTCCAATTGTTCAGATGTCTGGCAAGGTACAGAGAGATGTGAGCATTATACTCCATTATTGGTGTGATAAGGGTAGAGTACAGCAGAGATATGAATACCCTGGTCTTGGATGTGATGTGAATATGGATGATGTGTGCAGTGGAGATTGTGTGTGTCACCACTATGGTCACATAGTGATGAAAGCACAGATTACTATCAACATGTGTTCCCAATTCTCAAAGCACTGTGTTTGAGCATAGGGGATGCTATGTACATCATAATTTGCAGGGGTACATCATTTACAAAGTGAGAAAGAGTCACTGTATGCTTAAAGTTCAGTTTGTGAGTTTTTCACCAATCATCAGTCTGTGTCAGCCCCTATGTTACTATCACTGGGGGACTCTATATGAGTGTGTCCAGCTGAGTCATGTGAAAACTTAGTAAACCACAGGCCATTTACTGTTGTCTGTGTTTCAGGGAAGTATTTCCCAAACAGTTGAGGCCCAGTACAGATCCTTGTGGTATTCCACTGCTGAGTGGGCTAGTAGTGGAGGTGCAGTTCCCAACTTTCAGAGTGCGTGTTCTGTCGTTGAGCCATCTACTACAATATGGTCTAATTTCCAGATGGGAGATTTTCACTATGAAGCATGAATGGGAGATAGTGTCAAAGGTCTTGGATAACTCAACATAAGCAGTATGTCTTGTTATCCTTCACCCAGGTCTTTGGAGTCAGTATCCAAGAAGTCCACAAAGGTCAATAAGCAAGATCAATAAGACAAACCCAACACAGGTAGTGTCAATTGTGAAGGTCATCTATGTTCTTGTGGATATGGTCCATGCTGATTCCTGCAGTAGCCTTGCAGATAATGCTTTTTAGGCTTATGGGTCAATAGTTGTGTTTCTGTATGTTACCAGATCGATATGCATTGCATAGCACACAACATTTGAAATTACATTTTGTAGTGTTGTTGATATATGTGTGGAAAAAGTACTGAGACACCAGGGTTGTAGTGCTTGAGGGTGCCAAGACATGAATAAATATATGACACATAGTTTTATAGGGCCCTCAGTTTGTAATATTTCTAGATGTAATTTCATGTCATGAAAAGGAGATGGATAGTTAACAACAGTAATACCACATAATATATACAGTTCCATAGCGCGATGAGCTGAGAGTTTGTGCGATGATTAGCAAAGTGTATACACATGGGAAATACACTGCTATGCACTGTGTAAATGTTATCGGCCTTGCTAAAGTCTGACAGTTAGTATTGAGACTATGAAATACACCTGCTGCTTAACTGACTCTGTAGCAGCATGAGTTCATGCACTGATACATTTGTTTTTCGGGACATAAAAGTACTGGCTTTGAAAACAGGTGTATGTCACACTTTAAAATACTTTTCATTACAGAGTGATAATGAAATGACATGATTTATAAGAGATGTGTTGTTGTATAGTGCAGGGGTGTTAGGTGGTATTGCAAGGGAGTAACTGCACCTGTTTGCCACCTCTCACTGTTTGTTCAGGATGTGCCCCTCTGTGCAAACATGAAGCCCAAAAAGTGAAGTAATCCAATGCTTCTCCAGCATTGCTCAAGTCTGTCAGTTAGTGATGAGTCTTTGGAATACACCTGCTAACTGACTCTGTGGCAGCATGAGTCAATGCAGAGATACATTCTTTTTTAGAAACAGATTGTACTATGTTCGAATACAGCTGTATCTAATACTTTTAACTACTTTTGCATTACTGTTGCTGTGCATTGGTCCATGATGCTCAGTATCATGCAATAATGCATTAAAGAAAATAAATGGGGAAAATAGGACAGCGATAAAATGGAGAGCAAGCAGGGGGAAGAACAAATGAAAAGCAATACAGGAATGCGCAGGAGGGAGGTAGGAAAGAATCATAGCTATCCATTTCTTCAAAAGAAAAAACTGATAATATATGCAGAATATTAGCTGAATTTGGACTGTTACCTCCAGAGAGAGGGGTGACCACATTACAAGTGTGCTGCATAGCCAATTGGACTAAATGAAGTGTGTCAAGAAGACATGTGCAAAATGGACAGCTATGTATGGAATTATTTTTTTTTTCTTTTTTTGTGGGATAGGTGCCCTTTTTATTTTATTTTTTTTTGAGAAGAATGTTGGGGAAGGGATGTAGGTACATCTGGATTTGGTAAAATGGGAAAGTGAAGAAGCAATTGCAGACAGACAGGACAAAAAATGAAGAGATAGACACAGCGATGGACACAAGAGGTCGGTGCACAACATGGATGGGGTGAGGGTGGGGACATTTAGGAACCCTGGTCATCAAGCTGGGTGACAGTCAAAATCGAGCCCTCACCCACAGGACTGTCATCACTGTTACCTCACTCTGCAAATGGTTGGAGTGCTTGAAGTCTCCTTCTCTTGCTCCTGGTTCTACATAAAATAAGGGAGAGCAGACCTTCAATCCGGGATAGGTGTGCACTAACAGTGCAGCACACAACCCTATACACCATCCCTGGCAGTTCAGCATGGGTGATAAACTCACCCCCTCTGTCATTGCTCCTGGAGGGAATCACTGGACTATCCTCTAGGGCAGAACTACCTGAGGGGATAGGTAGTGCATGGGCAGCAGAGGTGTTGCCGCCAGGTTGGCTCCCAGACTTGCAAGGCAATGGTGCTGGGGCCAGTGGAGTGGGGGCAGGTGGATCCTGTTGGGCAGGCTTACCACTCTGTGCTATGGAGCATTTTATTATATGGCACACATGGATGACATGGGCACATTTTGATGACACACAGTAATATAAAACAAACAAAAAAAGGAGAGAGAAGGGTTTGGGGTGAAAGAAAAAAGAGATAAGATTAGTACCATCATACATAGCATACAATGCATTAATACAATTATTTGACTGTATTATCTTAACCTTTACTCTTGACTACCACTCCTTAACAGATAACTATTCCTTTTAAGACTACCAGCTCCTAACAGATGCACACTATACTACTGATTGCAGCAAGTCTTCCTTACATGTGCATATAGTGCACATACAGTATGTGTGTTCCAGTTATACATATTACAGTTTACAGCAGGGCATGTGTGCCACTGGTATAAAGCTATTACTTTAAACCTTAAAGTTACACATAATTGAAGAATTAACAGTATTGTGTAGATGGGCAGTGTGTTATTTGAACCCATCACCTCTGACTAAAGTCTAGTATTATATTTGTGGTTTGTGCTATGGCCTAATGCATGCATACTTACTTTTACAGTTGAGATATGCATGCTCAATTTGATACAATTCTATAAAATACAAAACAAACTATATTTAAATTTTAATGCCTCAATAACACTAATCTTCTTCTGCATACATACCACATGCCTCCCTCATCCTCGCCAAGCTAGAGCAATGGATCCTAACATTGCACTCCCTTTGGCAGTTGTGGAAAAAAACAGAACAGAACAGAATACCATTATGAATACCCATCTTGCCTATATTCAGTTTTTAAGCCTTACAAGTACTTTTTTTAGTTTATACTTACACATCTGTGGGATATCCTTTGAGCTAAATTCCTCAGTCCTTGCATCGAGAGTACCCTTCTTCCTACTCTGGAGGTCATTGTGATGCCTGCATTGGTCACCAGTGCAAGGTTTACTGGTGGCACTGGTCACATCCTGGGCCAAACTATCTCAAGCCTCTGACTTATACTGGGACCCAGAATATTCCCCTGCAGCAACCTGGCACTGTAGAGTTTCACTAGGGGTCCGACAAAAATCGTGGACTCCTGGACACCCTGTCTCTGAACCCTACATCTCACACCTTTCCCATGAATGCCTGCCATGACTACCACTGTTCAAGAGCAATGAAGAATGATTATTTCCCACCAGTTCCAGGTTTTGGGTTTACTCAGAGTGTGTACACTGTTTGCAAATGTTGAACAGTGCTTACCATCACTCATAAACTGTGCCCAGGGATACTCGCTGTCTAGCAATGTGTTTGTGCAGTAGTAAATGGTGTACAACTGTGGCAAGCAAAGCAATTTCAAGGTTATTTGGTGTACAGGCAGTTGTGTATGTATGTTTGACAAATGTGAAGGCCATCTAGTCCAGAGAACAGAAATATACTTACAGGAGTTTAGTACACAGGATATCCACAGTCATACATTTGATAATAAATGGATAATA
Source organism: Protopterus annectens (assembly GCF_019279795.1). Classification (NCBI taxonomy): domain Eukaryota; kingdom Metazoa; phylum Chordata; order Ceratodontiformes; family Protopteridae; genus Protopterus; species Protopterus annectens. The sequence continues at coordinate 1,691,620,114 of NC_056737.1, read as the reverse complement.
CATACATAAATAAATAAATGACACAATACTAGTTTCTCAGCCCTCATACATATAATTAATATCAACTACACTATGTCAAGTGTTATAAGTGAGTGTGACTATAATGGGAAGTGGAATAACATTAAAAGTGTAGGGAATATGCTGTATTTGAACTCAGAAACATGTGTATGACAGTCCTACACTTAGACCTGTTGCCATAAGTAGGTTGAAAAACATTTGTCTACTCTATAGTTCATTGCTATAAACTGCATTGTCACGAGTGAAACAAATGTTGTAAACCTTGTACTAAAACCCAGGACCACCTATATGCCAGCCCTACACTTACACCTGCTGCCATAGGATTACGTGCATAACATTCCCTATCTTACTATTAATTTTTAAGGTCTCACTGTTAACCATAGACCAACACTGCTTCGCAAGTTTGTGCAATGCCCAATAGTATTAGTTGAATGCATCCAGTTTCTACTTTTGGCTCTCTGGGTCCTGTCTGTTCCTGGGTGGACCACTTAAATACAGCCAAACTTGACATTCATTTTTATCCATTTCCTCTCTTGTGCAAAGCAGCATAGTGAGCAAACACAAATTAAAAAAAAAAGAGAGAGAGAGAGAGAGAGAGAAAAGGATTTGAACCCAGTACCATCTGTCCTCGAAAATGAAATTATCAATGCATTAGCACCTGCTGCCACAGATTCAGGTAAGTAGCAAGTGTTTTACATAGACTCAGTCCCAAATGTCAGAATTTAGCAATGCGGCCACGTTTGCACACTGTTATGCAGTGTGCAAACAGGTGTAACTTCCATGTATACAGCTCAGCAAGCTCCTGCCTGGTGCCCTGCAGAGTTCTACAGCAGCAGAGAGACAAAAGAGAGACTTTGGAGTGATTATCATTTTTCTGCATTTTCTTGCTGCCTTTAGCTAATTCCATCTAAAACACCGATTTTCTAGAGTTTCTGTGATTTAAAAAGTTTGTTTCAGCTACATATTGTACTTATTTTACTGCCTGCACGTTAACAAAGTTATTTAGGTGTTTAAATTACCTGTTTAACTGTTGTAGGCTGCACACTCAAGTATGATAGCCATTTCTGTGCATTTAAAGTGTTTTTTTATTGCATCTGCTTTATTTTCTGAAAAAAAACAAAAATATACTTGTTTTCTCGCCTTTCTAAGCTAGTATAGTCCATTTTTCAGGTTATTGCTAAATTCAGGGCTGTGTTACAAGTTTCTGTGTTTGCCCACACCTTATTTGGATAGAAGGAAGTTTCTCTGTTCATTGGAGAGAGGGAGCTTTGAGCAGCCTCTCTGTCCCTGAAGGAGTGGTTTCAGCCCAGAAATTAGTAGTTTATTGGCCATTTGGGCTAATTTCTATCTCTTTCATTTCCCTGCTATAAAACCCACATTTGCAAGGTTTTTGTGCTAGTATTCAGCTCAGCAAGCTCCTGCCTGGTGCCCTGCAGAGTTCTACAGCAGCAGAGAGACAAAGGAGAGACTTTGGAGTGATTACGTATCATTTTTCTGCATTTCCTTACTGCCTTTAGCTAATTCCGCCTAAAACGCAGATTTTTTAGAGTTTCTGTGATTTAAAAAGCTTGCTTCAGCTACATATTGTACTTATTTTACTGCCTGCACTTTAACAAAGTTGTTTTTGTTTTTAAATTACCTGTTTAACTGTTATAGGCTACACACTCAAGTGTGATAGCCATTTCTGTGCATTTAAAGTGTTTTTTTGATTGTATCTGCTTTATTTTCTGAAAAAAAAAAAACAAAAAGCAAAAAATATACTTGTTTTCCCGCATTTCTAAGCTAGTATAGTCCAGTTTTCAGGTTAGTGCTGAATTCAGGGCTGTGTTACAAGTTTCTGTGTTTGCCCATACCTTACGTAGATAGAAGGAAGTTTCTCTGTTCACTGTGAGAGAGGGAGCTTTGAGCAGCCTATTTGTCCCTGGAGGAATGGTTTCAGCCCAGAAATTAGTAGTTTATTGGCTATTTTGGGATAATTTCTATCTCTTTCATTTCTCTGCTATAAAACCCTCATTTGCGTGGTTTTGAGCGTTGGGCAACGCCAGTTAGCTAGGGTATAACTATTCCCGGTTCCACAAAGTGTACTCTTCAATTTTTCACTTGGAACTAGACAAACTTTCAACTTTAGCACTCAAACCATTTACTTCTCATACCGGCACTTGCTCAAAACTCATAGCAAGCACTAATAAACCTTAGCACTAGACCCTCTTTATACTGTAGAGTAGGACAAGGCTTTCTATTCGACCTTCCCAGCCAATCAATAAAACAGTTCACTGTACCTATCCAGGAATGTCCAAAGGGCAGTTTCAGGTGTACACTCCAGTCCAACTGGTGAATCTGGGAATTTTGTTACAACTGCCTCATGTACACAGACAACCATCTCCTCCTTCCACCAAACACTAATACATGTGAGAGATGCAATTATACAGCCAAACTGGAGGCTAAGCTCTCTCAACTCAAGACTGGACCAGGCAGTCAAGAGGAGAAGGGAATTACCACCAGTCTCACATAGACCTATGAAACCAGCACCGGCAAAAACACATATAAATACACAAAAACATACTCAGAGGCTCTAAATAAAAATTTGCAGAAGCAATAGAGACCTTCAAAGCAGACATCCAAGCAAACTCCACCCCCCCAACACAAACAATGAAACACATACTTCACAAAACCAGTGTGCCACACAATCACAACCTTTAAGGCAAAACAACATACCCAACACATTAGTAATAGGTGACTCTATAGTCAGGCACACAGACGTCCCACTCACTAGGCTGAACAAGGAGAAGGTTACTGTTAGCTGCCTGCTGGGTGCCAGGATCCTCCACATAACACAAGCACTCAGGTCAATCCAGAACAAGTACAAATATGACTCTGTCATTGTACATGTTGGTGTGAATGACCTGAGCCACATCTCCCTGGACTGCATGAAAAAAGACATGGAGGAGCTCTCTGATCATGTAGCCCAGGCCGGAATGACCCTGATCCTGAGTAGCATCCTGTCCTCACCAAAAATGATACCATGGTATAGAGAAAAAAATTATCAATTTTAACAATTGGCTAAGCTTCTGGTGTCATTCAAAGGGGATCCAGTATCTGTCAGCCTGGGATGACGTGCTTGACAAGCCATGCTGCTTCACTAGAGATGGCTTGCACCTGTCACCCTTAGGCTTTCGAATACTGGCAAAGGATCTTGCTACCCCCATAGTGCCTTTTTTAGGCAAGGCTCAAAAGACAAACCTACCACCATAAATAGTACAAGTAGCAAAAAACTGAGGGTAATGCTACTCAATGCCAGAAGTCTAAACCTCAAAATGCATGCACTCGAGGCACTCCTCAGTATGGAGAAAATCGATATATGTGCAGTAACAGAAACCTGGTTTAAGGATCCAGAAAGCACCCCAGCACTACCAGGCTAGAACTCATACCATGCATTTTGGCCAGAAAACCCAGACCAAAATACAAAAAGCAGGGGAGTATCCATATTCATCAAGGATACCCACACCTCCAGGTTAGTGCACAGCACGATGCTTCAGAGATCATCCACGTGCAACTAACAATGGGCAAAACTGCTATTCAAATTAGAGCTTGCTACAGATCATGTCCCAGGACCCCCATTCTGCATTCCTGGAAACACTGGGAAACATAAAGGTCCTACCAAACACCCTGATATTGGGTGATTTCAATTACCCAAACCTCAACTGGGAGAACTACTCTAGTACAAACTCCCTTGCCCAACATTTCCTAGAATTTATAAACTCAAATGCCCTGGATCAACTGGTCATCACCCCCACCTGAGGTGAAAACATATTGGACCTGGTCATCACCAACATGGGCGACTGGTGTTCCACACCTGAGGTCAAACCCTCGCTGGTTAGATCTGACCACAAACTAATCACTCTGGATATCCACTTTCCGCCACCACCCCCAGTCAAAGAAACCACCCTGAAAAACTTTTCAAAAGCAAACCTCATGTTACTTAAGACCAAGGTGTGAAGTTTCAAAGCCCCCATGCTAAAGGATAACGCTGTCCAAGCTGCAAAATCCTTTACTAATGCACTCTATGGGCACCTACAAGAATGCATGGATCGTGCTATCCCAAACAAAACCAAGACTCATTCCTCCAAGAAAAGGAAACCAGTCTGGTGGACCCCTGCCATAAACAAGCTATACAATAGAAGGAGGAAACTAGTACAGAAAAGAGTAAAATCCCAAGAAGGGAAGACATCCCTGATCAGTATCAGCATGAAACTACGTTCCCTCATAAAAACATCCATGGCTAGCTTCGAAAAAAAAATTGCCATGGACTCCAAAGATAACAACAAGGCATGCTTTAGCTATGTTAAGAATCTAAGTGGTAATTCTCAGATCTGCTCAGAGTTAGTGCAGAATGGCACAAAATACACTGAACTGACCGATATAGCCAACATCCTGGCAGACATGTTCAGTGCAAACTTCACCCCTCTTTCACCCCCAAAAGGGCCCATAACTATACCAGAAGAATGTAGTGCCCCTGAAATCACAGACACTCAGGTTAAAACAGCCCATTCCAAAGCCAAAAACAGAGCATCAATGGGAACAGATGGTGTTCCAGACTGCGTCCTACATGAGCTCAAAGATGAGCTCACCCCTCATCTAAACACACTGTTTAAACTTAGCCTCTCCACAGGCTATGTGCCCACAGAGTGGCGCACAGCAATGTTTATTCCACTCCACAAAGATGGAGCCACAATGGACCCCAGGAACTATCACCCTATAAGCCTGACTAGCTTGGTCTGCAAAGCTATGAGGTGCATCATCATGGATCTTATTAACAGAGACATTGGAAACCTCCAAACACTGGACCTACCCAGTTCGGCTTTGTTAAGGGCAGTTCATGCCTCCTAAACCTGGTGGACTTCTTTGAAACAGTTACCAAGGATATAGATGAGGGAAAGGTGGTCCACACAGCCTACCTAGACCTTTCAAAGGCCTGCGACACCATTCCCCACTCAGGTATTATAGACAAGCTCACCGGCCTGAGCATAATGCCCTATGTCACAAGATGGGTTGCCACCTGACTCACAGACAGAACCCAAATGGTAAGAATTGCTGGAGCTAGGTTTGACTCTAAACTGGTTATAAGTGGCATTCCCCAGGGCTCAGTCCTAGGACCTCTCCTGTTCAGCATATACTTCTCAGAGGTACAGGCAAGCACATGAGGACTATGGCTGACCAAGTTCACAGACAACTGTAAACTAGGGGCTCTAATTGACTCTTCAGCTGACACAGACATCCTGCAAAAGGGTCTCACTGAGACAGACACCTGGTGTCAAGCCATGGCCTCAAGCTAAATGCCAAAAAGTGCATATTCATCCCCTTTGGAAAAAAACAAAATACCCACAAACTACCATATAGGTGATAGCCGCCTAAATACGGAAGAAGTAATAAGAGATCTGGGGACCCAAGTAGATAGTAACCTCTCCTTTGATAATCACATTGCCAAAATGGTTAGAAAATCCTTCTATGTGGCCCACCTAATCACAAAAGGGTTTGCATCCAGATCAAAACAGGTCATTGGGCTCCTCTATGCATCACTCATCAGACCCGTCATAGAGTACAATGCCCCATTTGGGATGTACCTTACACGACACCTGCAACAACTGGAAAGACCACAGAAGTACCTCACCAAGAGGATCACTGGCCTCAAGCAGATGCCCTATGCAGCTCGACTAAAGAAACTCCAGCTGTACTCGGTTGCATACCGCCTACTTAGAGGTGATCTTTGCCTGACATACAAGGCCATGTCCAACCCAGAACTGATGGACATGCTCCACCTAAAGAAAACCATATCCCCTCGAGCCACATGCTCCAGGGATCTAAACCTCACCACAACAATAAATAGGATGTGTTGGAGGGATAGATTCATTTCCCAGAGACTTCCCATGCTCTGGAACAAGATTCCAATCTACATTAGGCAGAGCTCCTCACTAACCCTCTTCAAGAAAAACCTTGACGAGTGGATGGGAAACAGAAAGTTTAACCCAGGGATCACTTCAATGGCTCTGCTGGACAGAGGCACAGGGAACTAATCTAAGGGGGCAGTGAAAGCCAATACATTCTGGCTAGGCTTATAAATGCCTTTGGGCAGATAGCCTAGTACCTATCTATGAACCTATGAACCTATGTGTATACACTTTGCTAACCATTGCGCAATTGAAGACTACATATTATTAAGTATTACTGCTGCTTATTAATAATTTCTTGTGCACAGCATGACATTACATGTGGAAACATTAAAAAAATAAAGGTCCTATCTCACACTATGTCACATATTTACAATACAGCCATGTGTTCCCCCACCCAAGCACTGCAACCCTGGTGTCTCAGTACTTTTTCCACACATGTATCACCTATAGTACAGAAAGTAATATCAAATGTTGTGTCATATGCAATGCACATCAATCTGGTAACATGCAGAACTACAACTATTGCCCCATAAGCCTAACAAGCTTTATCTGCAAGGCTAGGGAAGGGATTAGCATGGACATTATCCACAGGGATACAGATGACCTTCAACACACTTGAGTCGACCCGTGTTGTATTTGTCAAGGGTAGATCTTGCCTACTGAACCTCATGGACTTCTTTGATACTGTCCCCAAAGACTAGCATCACATATAACAAGATATATTGCCTATGTTCAGTTATCCAAGGCCTTTGACAATATCCCACATTTATGTCTCATAGTGAAAATGCCCCATCTGGGAATTAAGCCATACAGTACTAGCTGGATAACCAACTGGCTTACCATCAGAACACACACACATACAATGTCAAAGTTGGGGACTGCACCCCCCACTAGCCACTTACCCATTGAATACCCCAAGGACGTGTTCTAGGCCCTCAAATGTGTAAGAAGTACTTCCCTGAATGGCAGGCAACTGTAGATGGCCTATGGTTTACCACATTTGTAGATGACTGCTAATTGGATGCACTCATATAGATTCCCCCAATGATGGTAACATATTACAGGAAGGGCTGACAGAGACAAATGATTGGTGTCAAACTCACAAAATGAACCTTACAGCAAACAATGCCTCATTGCCCCCTTTGGCAATGAAGTACTGCTGCTAATTATAATATACATAACACCCCTCTCAGTTCAAACACAGTGTTGTGAGACTTGTGAATGCATTTTCATAGTAATCAATACTTTCATCACTATGTGGTAATAGTGTTGAGACACGCATTCTGCATTGTGCCCTCATACACATAGACATCGCATCCAAGAGATCATGGCTCTGTTGTACTCAACTCTTATCAGACATGTAATTGAGTACAAGTCTCACTTTTATTTGTACCTCACCAGGCAACTGCAGCAATGGGAGAAAAAAAATAGAGGTTTGTGACTGGGAGAATGCAGGTCCTCTAAACATTACATTCACGGAAAGACTACAAGTCCTGTCACTGTACTCAGTATCCTGCAAGCTGCTGAGATGTGACCTGTGCTTGACCTACAGAGAAGTCTCTGATCCTTCCCTACTGGAAATGCTGGACTTCTGCAAATCAAATGGGACTGGAATAATTTGTCGCAGGGTTCTCAACCTAGCCTGTGGCATAAGCGGTACTTACTGGGGAGACAGATTCATCCCCCAGTCACTCACTCTCCTCTGTAATAGACTCCCATTGCATGTGAAGCAGTGCTCCTCAAAGACCCTGCTCAAGCACAATTTTGACTACTGGTCGGGTGTCTATAAAGTCATCTCTGGGGTGGCACTTATGTCCCTCATAGACAGGCCCAGTTGTTGCTGCTCACAAAATTGCTCTGCTAACAATGACCATCTAAACATGGTTAATAAGGGAACTTGAGTTTTTATACACCTAAGCTTCTATTGCCTTATGTATACTGCCAACCATGTACTCCTAAAAACTTACAAATACAATATGTGACAGATGCAACCATACAATGAATACACAATAGTTGCTGTCTCTCTCAGGTAACAACATACCAAACATCAAACAGGTTGCGAGCACACACACTTCATCTCCTCAACAAACCAAGTGGACAATACATAACCCCAGATAAACAGAGGTACTCATTAGAAGGTTACAAAAAGAGCAGAGACCTTGCAAATGCAAACTTTCTGCACACATTATAGTCCCAACAGAACACACTACACATAGAGACAGATGCATGAATGTGTCACCCATTAAGCCCTTAAGGCAAACACCTGAAAACCTGTGTCTCGGTCATAGATGAATCCATAGTGTGACCCGTAAACATCCCCCTCATCAGGTTGTATAAGTAGAAAGTCACGGTCAGCTGCCTGTCAGCTGCAAGGATCCACAAAGTCATGCATGTACTCAAGTCTCTCAACAACAAGCACAGTTACACCTATGTTATACTCCATATCAGAAAGTCTCTCAACAACAAGCACAGTTACAACTATGTCGTACTCCATATCAGAGTAAATGACTTGAGACATACCTCACTGGACTATATGAAGAGAGATATGACTAAGCTCTCAGATTGTGTGTCCCTGACAGGTATGTCCATAGTGCTAAGCAGCATTCTACCCTCACACAGGATGATGACTCATTGCAAACAAATGAATTATCGCCTTCACCAATTGGCTTAGCTACTGGTATCAGTCCAGGTAAATCCAGTATTTCTCAGCCTAGGATGATATGGATGACAGACCACACTGCTTTGCCAGGGATCATCTTCATCTGTCACCTCTTGTCTTTCGGTTACTGGCCAAGGTACTTACCTCCCCCAAAGTGCCTTTTTAGGCAATGCCATAAGACCAAAATTCCTGATGTAAAAATATCCTCAAATGACAAAGTCAAGGTTGCACTGCATAAAGCTAGGAGTGTAAATCAGAAACTACACTCAGTAGAAGCACTACTTTCTTGGGAAGATGTCAATGTTTGTGCAGTCACAGAGACGTGGTTCAGGGCTGCAGAGAGTATTCTGGTCATGAAAGGCTATAATGCCTTCCACATGTTTGGGCTGCAAAATGAATATGAAAGAACCAAAGGAGGAGGTGTATCCATCTTTTTAAAAGAGAAATACTCCTCAAGACTGATTAAGCAGTATGACTCCCTAGAAGTACTCCAAGCCCAACTAACTATAGGAAAGACCCCCCCCCCCCATCATTGTTAGCTGCAGGTCAACCAGCAAGAACCAGGAAAACCACACGGTGCCTTACTGGACCTACTTGAATCACTCTTAATACAGCCAAATATCCTAGGCATGGGTGACATTATCTATCCTGCATTGATTGGATACATATATTTGCTCAAACATGCTTGCCCCAAGATTTCTGCATTTTGTAAATACAAGTGCTCTGGAACAGTTAGTCTGCACCCCCACAAGGGGCTGTAATATACCTGACCTAGTACTCACCAAAATGGGAGATTGTTGCACCACCCCATGTGTGACACCCTCCTTGGTAAGGTCTGGCCATAAATCAGTCACGTTCATCATACCTGACCCCCCCCCGATCCAAAAAGTTGTAAAGTTTGTCCAGAGCAAACTATAGCCTCCTAAGTGATGGCTTAAATAGTTCCAAACTTCCTGCCACTAATAACAGTAAAGACACCTATACTGAGGTGTAAACAAATGCCTGCATACACACCTTTACAAGTGTATAGTCTTAATCATATCAGAACTGATCAAAACTTGCTCATAAAAAAACTAGCCACTTGGTGGACATCTTGCATAAATAGATTAATAAATAGATTATACAGCAAGAGAAATAAACTGATGTCCAGGAATTAGAGGGAACATTCTCAGCAGAAGAATACCCTCCATGGCTTGAACAAGCAAATGAGACAGCTTGTAAATTCTTCTAAAGCTAATTACAAAGCTAAATTAGCATCCATAGATAAGGATGATCACAAGGCATTATTTAGTAATGTCTGTCATCTAAAAGGGAAGGCCCAACTTTGCACTGAATTCATAGTGGATGGTACCAGTCATACTGAACCTGAGGACATCACCAACCTGTTAGCAGACAGGTTTAGCATAAATTTCACAACTATCTCTCCAGCAATCACACATGAAAACACACCTGTCAACAAGTTTCTACCTATTATCTCCAAAGAAGAGGCCATAACCACACACACCAAAGCCAGAAACACAGCCACTATGGGACCGGATAACATCCCAGGTTGCTTACAAAATGGTGTAAAGCAAGAGTTAGCTGAACTTCGGGGTCTATATCAGAACATCGAAGTATTAAAACTTCGAATGTTCTGATATCAAACACTATTCAGCAAATGCTAAGAATAGCGAAGCTGCAGAACAGAAAATTCTTTCCTCAGGAAAGAATTTGGTTGGCAGTTTCTGTGGCTTCACTATTCTTAGCACTGTGGTGGAAAGTTATGGGTTGGGTTCAGGTAAGTGTGCGATTGTTTGTACGTTAGGGTTAGGCGCGGGTTAAGTGAGTTAGGGTTAGTGTGCGGGTTAGGCATGTGTGCGATAGTGACAGACGTTAGGGTCAGGGACATTTTAAGTGAGTTAGGGTTAGGGCACGGGTTAGGTGAGTGTGCAATAGTGATGGACCTTAGGGTTAGGGTTTGGGTTAAGGTAAGTGGGTAGATAGTAGTGTATGTTTAGTTTAGTGTAGCGTTAGATGTAGGAATTTAAGTGTATGTGTGTGGTTGCTGTTTGTTTGATGTGCTTGTGTTGTGTGTATGTGTTTCGGAGCAGCAAATTTTTTCCATGGGAATAAAATTTGCTGTTCTGAATGTTCGATATTTTCATGTTTAGATGTTTTGGGGCCGATGAAATAGCATTTGCTATTTTCATCTTTCGATAATGTGATATAAATGCAAACTACTGGGTTATCTCTTCAACCCCAGTCTAAGTACTGGCTTTGTCCAGGCAGAGTGGAAAACGGCACCCATAATCCCCTTGCACAGAGGGGGGCCATCAACTGACCTGGGGCACTATAAGCTTAACCCATAAGATACCAATAAGCTTGACCAGCCTTGTCTGTAATACCGTGGTGAGAATCATCTTTCACCTTATCAACAAGGATATTGGTGACCTTCAAACTCTTGAACTAACCCAGTTTGGAAGGGCAGATCATGCTGTTATACCTAGTAGAATTTTTAAGAGTGTCACCAAAGCCTTTGATGAATACAAATCTGTATATACTACTTATCTAGACTTGGCCAAGGGCTTGGACACAATCCCCCACTCAGGCATCATTAAGAAACTCACTCATCTGGGGATCAACCCATACATCATTAGATGGGTAGCAAAATGGCTCACCAACAGAACGCATACAGTCATAGTTGGGGATTCCACTTCTACAAGCAGAATTGTTACCAGTGGTGTTCCTCAATGGTCTATGCTGGCCCTCCTACTGTTTGAAATCTATTTCTCAGAAATTCAGGTGATAGCATTTGGCCTGTGGCTCATCAAGTTCGCTGATGACTGCAAACTGTGTGCAATTGTTGACTCTCATACAATGTCAACAAACTATAAAATGGGCTTACATATAAAATGATTGTTGCCAAAGCCACAGACTTAAACTTAACCCCAAAAAATGCACTATTATCCCGTTAGGCAAAGGAGAGGTGTCCACAAATTACACTATTAATAATAGTCTCCTAGGTTCCAAACCAATGATGAGAGATTTGTGAATGCAGGTTGATAGCAACATCAACTTTGATCATTTTGTGTGCACAATGGTAAGGAAGGGCTTTGACTTTACAAACCTCATAAGTAAGGGCATAACATCCAAGAATAAAGATGTTATCAATCCACTGTACTCGGCCCCTCATCACACCAATAACAGAGTAAAATTTTCCATGTACCTCATCAGACACCTCAGGAGCTGGAGAGACCTAAGAGGTTTCTCACCAAGAAAATCCAGGGACTTCATCACATGACCTGCATGGACCGACTGAAGGCCCTATCACTTTTCTCTATATCATATAGACTGCCAAGAGACGACTTGTTCCTGGCCGACAGAGCACTCTTGAACCCTGCATTAATGGAAATGCTGTACCTCCACAAATTAAATGGGACAAAACTCACTCACTGTAGCGACCTTAACCTAGCCTGTGACATCAACAGAACATGATGGAGAGACAGCTATTTCTCCTAGAGATTGCCACTGCTATGGAACATACTGCCAGCTCATGTGAAACTGAGCTTCTCAATGACTCTATTTAAGCATAACTTGGACAACTGGATGGAAAATTGTAAATTTACCAGTGGGGGTTTACCTAAGCCACTCTTAGACAGGGGCAACCAGTGCTGATCATGGATTTGCAAATGTAGATTACATGTCCTGGTCTATAATGGAACAATGGTGCAACTTCCCTAGGTTTTAAAATGCTTGAGAGCCATTAGCCTAGAAACCTCCTATGTACATATGAACCTAGGGTCATTATGATAGAAGCCTCATATGAATCTATGAAGCTATTAGCCTATGCAGGCCTGCCAACATCTCATCTCACATATGACTTGCTGATGCCAAAGTCAAACTTGTGCTATGGAGCTTGCATTAAGTACTGTGTTCTGTAGTCTGTATACTTAGATAGGTAGGGATTTTATTTTCACTGCAGTCAACCATGTGTGTGTGTGTGTGTGTGTGTGTGTGTGTGTGTGTGTGTGTGTGTGTGTGTGTGTGTGTGTGTGTGCTCTTGCTTGACATTACTGAGAGCGTTTTACTGCAGCATGTGGGACACTGTCACTGTTATTACCATATTCTTAACAGACATTGCTGATGCCATCAGTTATATTAGATTTTTGAATATACAGTCATCCCCCTCAGGCCATGGTTAGACACAGGCCTGGAGGCTAGGCAGACTCCACCTCATCCTATACAAGAAAGTTTACAGTGACATGGATTTTAATCTGTCCACATATATCATGACATAGTTTGTAGACCCTGTGTTATCTTGCTGAGAAAGGCCTGCAGTCTCTCCACCTGCTGAATGTTTCTGTTGCGGTACATGGAAAATATAGCATTATACTGTAGTACTGTTCTGATGAGATTTGACTACAGTGCTGATATACAATCCTAAGATCTGAACATGATGGTGTGACTTATAATGTGCACCATATGTTTGTCCTGGAAAATCATCAAATAGAGAAGTTAGAAAGTAATGATACACATTGCAGTTTTTGACTTCACAACCCTTACAAGAGCATTCACTATAAAGTTATGAAATTTTAATGTATTAGCTGTCTAACTTGCCAAGGTTAATATAAATCAAAGGTACAAGGAGCAGTTGAACAACATAAATGCAGATATAAAAACTTCAAGACTGCTAACAGGCAAATTACCAATAAACTTGAAAAAATAAAATAAAAAATTATCACAGCCACGAGTAAAACTCAACACTATTTAATATACCAAAACGACTAAGCGCTTTCACCTTTCTATTCAATAGGCTTTATCAAAGTCATCAAGTTTATAAATGCAGACATACTAAGCATTAAGTTAGCTATGCACCCCGAGCATCAGATTCAGCTTTGTCATCCCTGAATCCAAAGATAGAAAACAGGGATATGTCACAGTTATTATCAATTGCTCAGGGTGCTGTGCTTGAGTCATTACGGACAGAAGTTAGAAAGTACTGATACACATTGCAGTTTCTGACTTCACAACCCTTACAATAGCATTCACTATAAAGTTGTGAAATTTTGGTGCTATCAGCTGTCTAACTTTCCAAGCCCAATATAAGTCAAAAGTAAACTGATCAGTTCAACAACATAAATGCAGATATACTAAGCACTAAGTTAGCTATGCACCCTGAACATCAGACACAGCTTTTGTATCATTAAATCCAAAAGATAGAAAACAGGGATATATCACAGTAATCAACAGTTGCACAAGGTGTTATGTGTGGGGGGAGCAAGAAGCCTAGGCTGACACAAAAGGTCAGTGAGTGTGTGTGTGTGAGTAAGAAGGTGAAGAAGGCAGATGCTGGGATAAAACAACAAATGCCCAGTGAGGCAAAATTAGCAACTGTTGTGTGTGTGTCTCTAGGGGTCCCTTGGTGAAATTGTTGTGTGAGTGTCTGCATGAACACAACCAATCTATGTACTAACTCTATGTCTTTCTCTGTCAGACAGATGCGAGCCATTCATGGTTGAGTTGGCAGTTCATTTTTGTCATCCAAAACCAAGAGAACTGGCTCTGCCAGGAGTTGCATTGGCACCTCCATGACCAAGATCGGATGCAGTATTGCTACCTGAGCCTGACTGATTTCTGCTGGAAGAGCTCCCTTCTTGGGGATGCCCAAGACCATGACCCCATGGCCTGTCATGTCTGGGTGTGGACAGCACACTCACTGATAGAGCAGTGGAAGTACTGCCACTATGGGAGTTTGATTGGCCATGGCCACATTGGCTGACAGCAGATGATGTGGCTGAACTATGCTCATGACAATGCCATTCCCCTCCCAGCAGAAGTTACATTGTGGATACAGTTCATTACATAACAGACACCCCCTTGGTCTATCAGAATCACCCCTTATTCCAATGTGTCATTCGTCTGATCCAGTGAATCGACAGTACAGTGGAGGCAACCATGCATGTCCACATGTCAGACTGTGCCACATCCACAACACTGAACATTTGTCTGGAGCACCTATGGAAACATGCCTGCACCTCCGTGATGGCCCTAAACATACATTGAGTGGCATGGGAATTGACACCTGCACCAGGTGGAGGAGGGACAGCAGGCCCCCCTCCAAACAACCCCTATCAATCTTCCTTTGTGACATCTCACCCACATTTTGGTCTATGGCCATACTCAACAGACACTAAAGCCACAGTAGCCACACTTCCCCTGATCAATGTTCTTGCCCTCTACCTGTCCATTATCTGTGGGCTCAGTGGACTGGGCAGATGTATGTCTATAGGCTGTGTCCAATGGACATGCAGGGAATAGCTGTATGTCAACCTTTGTTTCAGACACAACCACCTCACCCCTTGACTGTGCCTCAGTTTGGCCAGTATCATCATCAGTGTCTGCTGATACACTGACATCAGGTGACACAGGGCCCACACTCCCACTGTCAGGATCACATGTGATGAAAAGTAAGAAACACAGGAATACATTAATACCTGCACTACTATAGTGCAATACATGCTAATAAACTAACAGTGCTGCCACTATTACAGACAGTACAGCAATACACACAACAGGCCTGAGATCAAAAATCACACACCACAATACTTCCTTAAATTGTTCAGTAGTACTGACATAAAAATATTTGGCTTGCCATCTGCAGAAGACATACTGTGCTGTAGCCCAGATGGTCCTAGAAGAAGTTAAGCAAGAGGTAAGGGCAATATCAACACAATTAACAGTAACACATGGGGTAATACATTTAACCCTTTGTATGTGCATTAACTCTACTTTTAACAAGAACATGGCTAACAACTCCGACCTAAGCTTATAACTGTAGCAATCATCAAAAGACGTGTGACAGAATTAACTTATTCATTTCTATTGTTTTACTATACAACAGTATTTAACTGTTCAGATAACAAAGCCTACCTGGAAGCTCCTCCTGGGATGTCCTTTCTGTCTCAGAAAGTGTTGCCCCCACATCCAGTAAATTTTGTCCTTCACACTCTTGGATGCTGACTACATCTCTAATATTGGTCAGGACAATTTCACTAGGGTTAGTGGTTGTTCCCTATCAGGCCCTCCCCAGGTAAACATTTGGTCATGGCCCACTGCAGTTGCTTGCCTCTGTGCAGTTGTGATCTTGTCAGTGGCCCTGTGGTGCACCTATTCATATGTTCTGCCATGGCCACCCACGGTATTACCTTCCTGGACAACCTGTTGCCATATTTGCATCCTACATGCCCTATCTCCCTGTCCCCTTTCCAGAAGAAAACCACCAATTTCTCAATACCATCCACAATAATTTGATTTTCAACTTCGGTGAAAGAGGTCTCCATGGACTGATACACCTAAGTGGCATACTTATAGATGTCGTAAAAGACCACAAAAGTATAATACACATACGTTTTGCATAACTACAAAATAACTGTTTCCAGATAAAATAGAAAAGGTAGCCAGTCAGTATTACCCACTGGCGAAACATAAAATTGTCTAAAGGTGTGAAATTTCTAGTAACAGACAGGATGCAAAACAAGGAGAGTAAGAAGAGAAACATATCCTTGTTTGTGCCATAACAGTAACTCACCTTTACCCCCCCAGAAAAGAACAGTCCATTTTTGTTTGCACCATAATGGTAACTCATCTCCCCCCCCCCCCCACAAAAGAGCAGGCAAATGACCCATGTTGCTAACAAAACATCTTTAAAACTAAAATTGCTATCAAAGGACCTGTCTCTGAAAGATTTGAACATGTTTATCACACAACATTCCATTTTCATGTATTGGCAATCATGTGCAGCTCTGAAATGGCTTGACAAACATAACCATGACATCAGTACACTTCTAGCTAATGCATACAGATAAAAGTGTACAAGCTTTTGTGTCACATTATTCTTAAATGCATTCCAACATATGCAGTATGTAGGTGACAAAATGAGAGCATAACTTCTGAAGATCAGTACTTTTCTATACATATATATCCTGAAGAAAAAGCATTTTTGCAGTCTTCTAAATATATACAACTCTCCTCACAATCATTTTTGCTAGCTACAGGGTTGCATTTTTATATGGTGTACATTATTAACGGATTGCATCTGTCTTTGTCTGTGTTTCATAGATGCTAATTACAACATAAGCAGCTGAACTGCATGCTAAGCAACCAATCCAACATGGTGGAGCTATTCAATAAGCTATAAAGCATTCATTTAGACTCCGTGCTGTTTTTTCCCACAGATTCAAAACTTTTGGAGTCTAGACACAGAATGTCTACACAGACAGGTTGTTAGGGGCTGCTGCTGCTTTAATCCATTTGTATATGATAGAGGCTGAAGCCAATGCTGCTGTTGCTGCTGCCAATAGACCTAGGCTGAGAAGAAAAAGAGTTTTCAAGCACCATTTAACTTTTCACAACTTAAATGATGTGGAAATTGTACAGCACTAGAGGATGGACAGGGACACACTGCAGGAACTCTATGATCTCTATTGCCCTCAACTCAGAGCCAGAGCGAACTGTGAGGAATCCATCCCAGTGGAAACTAAGGTATGTGTAGCCTTAAAAATTTATCTATAGGTAACTTTCTGAGACCAACAGGGGACATGCTGTGGGTCTCACAGGCATCAGCATTCAGGATCCTCACCAATTCCTGGAAACTATCCCCCAACATGCCATAAGCACATATATTTCCCTGTAGTTCTGAGGAGAGGGCCAGAAATATACAACAGTTGTACTGGATAGCACTAAGCACATATATTTCCCTGTAGTTCTGAGGAGAGGGCCAGAAATATACAATAGTTGTACTGGGTAGCACTCTTCCCTGAAGTATTGGGTGCCGTAGATGGCACTCATGTAGAAATGAAGGCACCACCTGGGAAACAGGGTGGCTCTACATTAACAGAAAGGGCTACTAGTCTGCCAAGTTGTGTGCAATGCAAAGGGAATCATCTTGAATGTGTATGCTGGCGACCCTGGCAGTTACCACGACTCACATATCTGGCACACCTCCCAACTGTACCAGTTATTTGCTAGGGGGGATATCCCACAGGTCATTTACTGGGGGATGCAGGCTATGCACTGGAATCATGGCTCATGACACCCATCAGAAATGCAGACACAGCCATGGAAGAATGCCATAATGAGGCTCATGCTCAAACCAGAAATGGCATAGAACAGGTGTTTGGGCTGCTGAAATCATGGTTCTGATGCCTAAATACATTTGGGGGAGCCCTGCAGTACCATCCATGGACATGTACAGAAATCTTCATAGAATTTGCTATGCTACACAATATAATTCTGAGGAAACAGCTGCATCATTATCAACAAGGGGAAGAGGCACACATCCCACTACCAATGCCAAGGTCACCACAGCCACAGGCAGATGAGGAGTCAGAGGGGGGAATCACCAGCTACTGTGGGTGTAGGCAAACATTGGCATGCTCAGTATGCCCTTGCATTGGCTAAGAGCCAACACATAGCACACTCAGTCACCACCTAGGGGCCTAAAACCTTCCTCCTACTCAGATACATATAGTAATACTGATGGCAGGCAACTCACATAACGTTTACCTCCCCATATATTGGCTGTGCACTGCTTGCATCAGACATAATTATTCCTGAACTAACACTTTTGCAACTGCTGCATTTATCAGGTAAGTCCTGAACCGGGAGTGTATTATTTAGTAGTATTATGACATATCCTTGTATTTTATCACTTGGTGCAGTAAGTAAGAAGTGGAAGATTTATATAGAAATTACCTTAACATGTGACATCAGAGACTTATTTGACTTATATGTGTCCATTAGTTAAGTAGTAGGTCTCAGGCATCAAAGATTCACATGTTCATACCTCTCAAAAGCACTGATGATCACTGCATGCACTCAATTTAGCACCATATGTTCTTACTGGAAAATCATTAAAGAGAGAAGTTAGTGATGCACATTGACATTGCAGTTTCTGACTCCACAACCCTCACATGATCAAACAACAGGCAGGATACAAAACAAGGAAAGTAACAAGAGCAACATATCCTTGTTTGTGCCATAGCAGTAACTTACCTTTGCTGCCACCAAAAGAACTGTCTGTTCTTGTTTGTGCCATAACAGTAGCTCAGCTTTGTTTCCCCCTCAAAAAAAACAGTGTACCCTTGCATGTGCAATAACAGTAACTCACCTTTGCTCCCTCCTCTCACAAAGTGCACTCTATGCTTGTTGGTGCCATACAACCTGCCCTTCAGTTGTTGGCAGTCACATATCATATTATTCCCAATTAATATCTTCACACATATTAAGGATAGTGATATAGAATGGCTTACACATGAGATGTCTCAGAGTACTGGTCAGATAACTGATGAGTAACCAAGAAACACAGAAAGGAAAGACAGAGCTGTATATGTGCAAGCATAATCATAACAGGTTGTGTGATCACTAAGTGCACTATGTCCAAATATAATAAATTTAATAATTGTGCAAATAACAGTTTATGGTTTGATATTAGTGTACATTCTGTTGCAGCTGGTTGTGTGAAGAATAACTTCAGTTCTTTGCTTCAAAACTATTTGTGTGACAAAGAGGGGTAAGGCACCCAACGTGTTTTCCAAAGATACATTGGACTGAGAGTTGAAATCCAGGCATTTGTAGAAATATCTCATGTGTACTAACATTTTCTACTGTGTATGTCATAGACTTCTTTTTCTCACTTCAACTATGTCTCTCTTTTATTTCTTTTATTTTTTTTTTTCCGGCCACTTTTGCACTGAGTAGCACAAACATGAGAACCAGAGAAAAAGAATGTCAGGCATAGCTGCACTTACCTTGTTTCCCAGAAGCGAGGCAGTGTACAAACTGGATAAGCAGACCAGTCAGAAAGTAAGCAGACGAAAAGTGCTTCATTTTATTAAACTTTGTGTTGTCCTGAGATTGCTGGATTATTTTTGTATCACCTTACTGCTTTTGGATCCTTTTACATTTTCTTGGTTTGCGTTTTGGTTTATACAGTCAGAAAGTAGACAGCCAAAAATAAAAACTGGATATATTCAATCAATGTTAATGCCTGTGGCAGCAAGTATAAGTTGAGAGCTGGAATACAGATGGTCCTGGGTTCTAGTCCAGGGTGGGAAACCTGTTTTTTCTCTGTTGTGACATTGCAGTTTATAGCAATGAGCTGAGTAGCACAAACATGAGAACCACAGAAAAAGAATGTCAGGCGTAGCTGCACTTACCTGGTTTGCCAGAAGCGAGGCAGTGTACAAATTGCATAAGCAGACCAGCCAGAAAGTAGACAGCCAAAAATAAAAACTGGATATATTTAATCAATGTTAATGCCTGTGGTAGCAAGCATAAATGGAGGGCTGGAATACAGATGTACCTGGGTTCTAGTCCAGAGTGGGCAACCTGTTTTTTCACTGTTGTGACATTGCAGTTTATAGCAATGAGGTGAAACATGAACAGCTGTTATTTCAACTCTCTTGGGGTTACAGGTGTAAGTATAGAACTGCCATATACATGGTCCTGGGTGAAATGCATCATATTACATGCACTTTTACTTTTGTTCCACTTCCCATTATAGTCAGTCTCACTTATAACACTTCATATAGTGTAGGTGATATTAATTAAATGTACAAGGGCTGAGACACTAAAATTGTCTTAATTGTTTATTTATTTATCTATCCATCTATCAAATGTATGACTGTGGGTATACTGTGTACTATTTTAGTGTAAGTATATTTCTGCCATCTGAACTGAATGGCCTTCTCATTTAACCTAACACACATACACAACAGCCTGTGTAATTTTTCACAACTTGCCCCTGTTGCCCACCATTTGCCATCACCCAAACACAAGGCTCAGGAGTGTGCACTGCTGAGCACAGTGTTTGCATGATGATAAGTGGTGTGCAACATTTTCAAACAGTGTGCACACTCCCAACAAATATGATAACTGGAATTGGCAGAAACCCATCACTTTCCATTACTTTTGATCCATAGTAGACATGGCAGGTGTTCATGAAGAGGGTGACTTAGGGCTCAGAGATGGGGTGTCCAGGAGTCCAAAATTTTTGTTGAACTCCTCATGTAAGTCAGAGGCTTGGGATAGTTTAGCCCGAGCTGTAACCAGTGCCACCAGTATCCATGCACTGATGATCAATATTGGCACCAATTTAGTGACGTACATCACAGGAAGAGGGATCCCCTTGATACTAGGATTGAGGAATGGAGGATGGCAGACATCCCACAGGTGTGTAATTATCAACTACAGAGAGTACTTGTAAGGCTTAAACACTGACTATAAGCAAGACTGGTATTCATAATGGTATACTGTTCTGTTCTGTTTTTTCTACAGCTGCCATGGAAAGGGAGGTGAATGTTAGAATCCAGGGTGCTACAACAGAAGAGTTGTGTTATTGTAGCATTAAAAGTTAAAGATAGAGTTTTTCGTATTTTATACAGTTATATCAAATTGAGCATGCCTTACCCAACTGTAAAAGCAAGCATGCATGCATTAGTCTGTAACACAAGCCAAAACTATAATATTAGACTTTAGTCAAAGGTTGTGGATTCAAATACCACACTTCCCAAATATACAATATTGTTAATAATTCTTCAGTTACTTGTTACTTAAAGGTTTAAAGTAAAAGTTCTATACCAGTGGCACACATGCCCTGCTGTAAACTGTAATCTGTATAGCTGGGGTACATATATGTGCAATATATGCACATGTAAAGGAGTACCTGCTGCAATCTGCAGTACGCTGTGCATCTGTTAGGAGCTGGTAGTCATAAAAAAAAAAGTTAGCTGTTATGGGGTGGTAGTCTTAACAGTAAAGGTTAAGATAATAGAGTCAAATAATTGTATTAATGCATTGTATATCACATATGATTGGTTAATTTGCATGTAATCTCTTTTTTTTCTCTCACTCCAACCCTATCTCTCTTTTTTATTTATTTATTTTTTTTATTTTATGTTTTATTTTATTGTGTGCTGTAAAAATGTGTCTATGTCATCTATGTCTACCACATCACAAAATGTTCCACAGTACATTGGTGTAGGCCTGCCTAACAAGATCCACCTTCCCCCACTCCATCCACCCCAGCAGCATTGCCCAGCATATCTGGGAGACCAAACTTTCAGCACCACCTCTGCTGCCCCTGCACAACATGCCCCCTCAGGTAGTTCTTCCCCAGAGGATAGTCCAGTGGTTCCCTCTCAAAGTAGTGGTAGAGGTGGTGAATTTATCACTCAGGCTGAACTGCCAGGTTTGGTGTGTAGGGTTGTAAGCCACATTGTTGGTGCACACCTATGGCAGATGGAAGGGTTGCTCTCTGTCATTTTATGTAGGACCAGGAGGAGGAGGAGAAGGTGAAGGAGAATTTGAGTGCTCCAGCCAGTGGTGGATTGAGGTGACAGTAATGACAGTCCTGTGGGTGAAGACTTGATTCTGTCACCCAGCTTGAAGACCATGGTTCCTGGATGTCCTTACCGCCATCCCATACATAGCTCTCCATTTCACACACATGTCTTTTTGACACACTTGATTCAGTCCAATTTGTTATACAGCATGGTCGTGTTGTGGTCGCCCCCCCCCCCAAAGGTGACAGTCTAAATTCAGCTAATATTCTGCATATATTATCAGTTTTTACTGTTGAAAAATGGATAGCTGTGATTCTTGTCTTCCTCCTCCTGCACATTCCTGTATTACTTTCCATTTGTTCTTCCCCCTGCTTACTCCCCATTTCACCACTGTCCTATTTTCCCCATTTCTTTTCTTTATTGCATTACTGTGTGATGGTGTGCATTGCACACCAATGCACAGCAACAGTAATATGAAATTAGTTAGAAGTATTAGATATAACTGTATTCGAACCCAGTATCATCTGGCCCCCAAAAAAATGTATTACTCCATTAACTGCATTAACACATGCTGCCACACAGTCACTTAAGAACCATTTGTATTCCAGAGACTCAATACTAACTGTCAGACATTAACAATGCTGGACAAGCAATGTGTCCCTTCACTTTTTGGGTTCCATGCTTATGTGATGCTGCGCATTGCACAAAAACTGTGAGTGTCAACAAGTAGCTGCAGTTACTGCTGCACAATGCTGCTTAACACCGCTGGGGTATGCCAACACAGAGCAACACATCTTGTATAAACAATTGTTGTCATTGCATTATCACTCTGCAATGAAAACTATTTTAAAGTATGACCTACACCTGTATTCCAAGCCAGTACCATCTTTCCCCAAAAAGGAATGTATCACTGCATTAACTGCATTAACAGCTGCTTCCACATTGTCAGTTAAGGATCAGGTGTATTCAATACTCAATACTGACTGTCATACTTTAGCAATGCTGCCACTAGAATAGTTACACAACATTCCCTTATTTACTAATCATTCTTAAGTTCTCCCTTTTGCCTGTCTCACAAAGTCATGCAAACAAGATAAGCACAGCCAAAACTTCCATTCATTCCTCCATTTCCCATGATTGAGCTTAGCACCACATTGTGCAAACAATGGCCAAAAAATAATAAAATAATAATAAAAAACTGACAGAGAAAACAGAGTTTACCAACAAATGAAGAGGAGGTTGGATGTTAATGTAACAGAACTTGTGAAATGTATGCTACTAACTTGCATTTCCAACCTTGACAGACATACATGTAACACTTTGTAAGTCTAACCTGACAGACCCACCTGATATAAGCATTCACAGTTGCCATCCATTAAACAGACACTGAGGGAGTGCATGCACTATGTTTACATCCTTGTACAAATCCAATTTTCTGGAATTCAACAATTCTAATGAGTTCAAACCTCATTTGTATCTTTAACGTGTGACAGTGCTAAAGCTACACCAGATGGCAATTGTGTAGCTAGGGAAATTTAAGGGGAGTCAAATTGTTTCATGTGTTGAACACAGAAGAGAGGATATTACTTTGGGATATATCTGCACAGAGGAGTACTGATTTCAGATTATATGCCTGCATTTCATCAGCTACATATTGCATATGCTGACATGTAACTATGACTAGTTTGTTTAATGGTTTTTATATTTATTTTGATTGGCACACACGTTTACACTTTTATCTGTTTGCATTACTGTTCATTTGGGGGTTGGGTAGCAAAGCTGCATTTCTGTTCTGGTACAAAAAAGGATTATTTTGCTATTGTTACTCTCCTTTTGTTGCATCCAACCTGTATCTGATGCTGTCACATGTTAAGGTCAGTTCTGTACAGTCTCTTACTTTTTATTCTGTCAGTGTAGACTCCTTTCTGTTGTTGTGTGCCAAATGTTTTGGAATTCACGGAGAACACCACCATGGAGTCTATATGGTTGTTTTGCAGCTTCTTGAATAGCTCAACCACATTAGATTGGTTAATTAGCATCTAATTCAGCTGCTTATGCTATAATTAGCATGCTGCTGTGTTTACCTTGTTTGTGCACTGGTGTGTGCCACTATATGGTGCTTACTGAATGTAAAAGTTTCTGCAGATATGTGCTCATAACACCATGACTCACACATGGTGCAAAATTACCATGTAGGCTTTATTGAATCCCCCCATATGTCTTGTAATGTTGCCAACAACATCATGGTAAGATAGTAAAATGATTTGAGATCCCCTACACAGCAAGCATTATCTCCATCAAGTAACACTGTATTGATAATGCAACCTTCTTTTTTGACCTAATAGTTTAAGTGATGAAAAACTTGATTTAGTCACTTATAAATTTGATTTTCAGAATGGTACAAGGCAACATGAAAAAATGAAGTATTTGCCATGTTTTACTTCTTCTGCATGCTACTTAGATACATAGTATCAGGACTGTGATGCTGGTAAATTGACCTCCAAACAGACTGATGTTATCCTATTTCTTGAAATTGTTTTGTTTGCTGACCTTATCATATTGCTAGGTTGCTATTATAGACTGTAAATTGCTTGCAGTGCATAGATCATGGTGATTACACTCCATTATCCAGAAAAAGACAAATCAGTTAAGAGCTACTATAGTGTGAGACCCAATTTTATAATTAAGCACCTCCAGCTTAGCTTGTTAAGGTTGGGTCTCATATTAGGCAGACAAATTTGCCTGTACTGACCAGAAAGGCATCAGCAGCAAAAAAAATATATATATTTCTGCCTACTGTCCATACTGATAAGGTGTTCCTTCCTCTTATAAGCTTAGAAAGTACCTAGAATAAAATGATGTTTTTTTGCCTGCATTTTCTGAAGGATACAAAGTCTGAAATTCAAATGTATGCCATTATTTGGTGATGTCAGTCCTCACTGATTTAGCCAAAAAAACAAAGGTTTTACGAGGAACAGTCCAAACATATGAGGCAAAAATCTGGACATTCTGCAAAAATCTGGGCATTTAAAGGGTATGGCAAGGTGAGTGTAAGCATAAAGGATTGTGTTACACTGTCTTTCTGACAGCACTCTCTAAGTGCTTTACAGATTTGAAAGCCAGCAAAACACTTAGTGCAATTTTTTCCCTGTAACTAGTAGTGTCCTCAATATGGATGTCTTCTTGATATGGATGTCTTGAACACATAATAAATAGTTAATTATCCATGACCTGATCATAATTCTATATAGTACAGCTTTTGAACCATTTAAGTTGTTTGAATTTATTTCCAAGTTATAACACTTTCTTTGGGAATTGTGATTTCAGTCTTCAGCAACAGTGACAAAATAATGCATTTTTTACATTTTATTTCCATTTCTTTTTTGTTGTCAATTCGTCTGAAAAAGAAGGCAGAAAGGAAAAATCATTATCAGTGTTTGTGGATCTCTGAACCACTGTCTAATGAAAAATGTCTTACTGCAGCTGATAAGCCTATTTAAAAAAGCATTAACTTTGAATTTTACTTAGACAGTTAAAAAGTTCTAGCATGAGTGTTCTAACATGAGTTATATGAAAAAGCTTAAAGAATCTATGACTGAATATATGGATGAGTTGCAAAAATTAGCCTAAAGTTGTAGTTATATAGCAGATGTTGAGAAAGGGGAGTGAGTATGGAATAAATGATGGCTGTGTTCAAAGACAGCTGTCATCAGAAACTAATTGAACTGATTAATTAAAATGTCTCAAAAATTGCCTTTGCAAGGAAAGCCTTAAGAAAAGAAGTCGAAGATTTATAAATTAGTCACTGTAGGAAAATATATCATGTACACGAATAGCAAAGTAAAGAGTGCATACCAAAGAACGCTGCAAGCAGCAAATCTAATGCATGCTGCTAGATACACAGAAAGACACTAAAATAAAAACTTTTAAAGAAAGTGAGTACAGAAAAAATAAATAAATGGAAGTTCAATAATTATTGCTCCCATCTTGTTCTTGTTTATTAAATAGCTTAGATGCTGCAAAACAAATAGAAAGTTATACAGTATGTAAGGCCTGATATACAGAAAGTAAAGAGTGTTAGCACAAATGAAGGGAAACCTGCAAACTTTGAGACTGATATTAGCAGTGTTGTTACTATACCTAATGAACTAGAATTTTGGATATCAGCAGACATAGCTTTCAAAACAAATTATATTACATTGAAACCTTATCTAGAAGAATCTGTACAATGCTGAAAGCTGCTGATGTGAAAGTTACTAAGAGCAAAAAGAAACACCTTTGATAACAGAAAGTTACTGTCTTAGGACTGCTGTGCAGAAGCATGGGGAGCAGAAATTCTTAGTGTATGAAGAAATACAGCACATAAATTCTGAAACAGCTTTCAGAAAATTTGCTTAAGAAATATGCATTTGCATTTAGAGAAGAAATGTGCATGTTGAAAGGAACCATAGTTATTTATGCTCTAAAGCAAGTCCAACCTCATGCCTTCAGATCCATTTTTGTTTTTCATTTAATGTCTATTTCAGAAGAGGAATCAAGCAGTTTGCCTAAATAAAAATGTTATAATTTTAGTGGAATACCCATAATATGGCACTCCTATTATCTGTATAACATTTTTGTATACACTCTGTATGTAACTTTTATGTCAGCTGTATAAAGTTGGTACACTTTCTCTGTGTAATTGGAACTTTTCTCCCCAGGCCTCTGCTGAAAATGGGTTGTTTTTGACCCAGTCGGACTATCCCGGCAAACAAATATCAAATAAATAAATAAATCTGTACTGAAACCTGAGGAGAATATTAGGACATATTTGATGAATATTATAAATAAGCTGTTAATCTTTCAACTCCTTTGAAACAGTAGGCTGTGTATTGCTGGCAGGTGTTCAGAAATGTTCCAAATTAGATAGAGACAAACTTGTCAAAAACTGCTTTTAGATAATAATGGCGAGAATCCTTGTCCATAGTTACATATAACTATTTACTTCCATAAATGTCAACTGTATCTGCTGTATTATAAACATTATCCAAGGTCTTGTTACTGAGTGTGTCAATGTTGCATAACTTTGAGGATTGATAAGGTTGGATGACAGAGATGTGTGTCCAGTGAAGAAATGAAACTGCTTCTGTTAAACAGAACTACAATATTTGGAATACATAGTAAAAGCACATAGTTTACATACTGCAGAGAATAAATTAAAATCCCAAATAGAGGATCCATTTTCTTCAATACTGACTGAGTTGAAATATATTTGAGTTTACATAATTTTAATAGGTAATTACCAAATCCTGTAGCCTTATTAAAGATTTTGCATTATTAGTTAAATTAAGGTGTACAACAAACCCAAAGGAAAAGAATAAGACACATCATTTTAGAATTTCTCGCCTTCCACTATACTATTCCTTTCTATTTATAAATGGGTAAACCCTTCACCAGTATACTTTTTCCCTTTATACATGTAAATTCTTCACTCCACCTGTAACCACATCTTTTCTCAAAACATTTACAAATCATGTCAAACTTTTGGTCATTATACTCCTGTTATACCCGTGCCCTGGCCTAGCAATCAAGGAGCCTCAATCCTCACCACTAACACCAGAGAGGGCGTCTCATATGAGAGGAAAAGATAATAAATACACACAGTAAAGTGCAATTTCACTTAAGAGCAGACAGAGATCACAGTCAGTCCGGGGCTGGTTGCTCCCTTGCTCCCCAGGTCGCCAGTAAGACTCCCCACTGGCATAGCTATAGGGTCCAGATTTCAGCCTAGCTGGCAAGCGGACCTCCAGTACCCTCTCTGTCCAACCAGTGCTTTGTGTCCCTGCCCAAGTAGCTGACGCACACAAACTTTGAGATAAGTATTTATACAACTTCACAGACACTCCTGGGAAAGGCTGACACATATTTTCCAGCTGTGCCCCTATACCCAGACTATATGGTAGTAATTAATTCCACCACCAGCTAATAATTATCAGCTACCCAAAGGCCCTTAAAAGGGTGTCCACTTATTACTGTGCAATATTATTATCCAATAGTAAGTGTGACTAAACAGTCTTAAGGCTTATTTGGAAGGGCTTAGTACAGGATCACTTATAAGCATGTAATGTACTTTTGAGCTTAAATTATCTCTACATAAACCAGCTACAGTTGAAAAGGGTTTAAAAATATTTAATAATAAATACTAAAAACACAAGACAATACTATTACACTACAGTGCCATTCAAGAGTTCAGAAATCACACATAAACTTAAAATAATTCAGTAGTACAGTTCTGATATAACAGAAAAACACTTAGTCTAATCTTTTTCTAATTCCTAGCTATTTCTACAAGAAAACACACTTCTAAGATAACTTACATAAGACAACAGGCAGTGCTGAGTTAGGTGTCCAAGATCAAAATGCTTAACAATGTCCTGTTCATCACTGTTTAAATTGAAACTCCAGTTCTGATAAACATTACATCATCGTTTAAACCCTTCCTGGAGTTCCCAGGCTACACATTAACTGCGTTTACATTTTTTTTACACTTAGAACAATAAAGGACATTCCACATGTAAATTCTGGTAATTAACTTTAGCCTTAAAACAATAGGCAGGAAGCCCCTACCCAGCTGGATTGGAGCCGACTTGTAAAACATCAAAGGCAGTGATGAAATAATTTTAATTTCAAAGGACCAACAAGAATTGCTTCACTTAGCTTTCTTTACACCAGATGGCAATGTTGTCATATTGTTTTAAGTTCAACATTCACAGTATTTACAAATAATAAAATTATGTATCACATTTTATTTGACTAGGCTGGCAGCCTTCACTCATCTCTACCAGTCTTCACATTTCTTCACCCATCTCTACCCAATCTTCACAACTCCAATTTACAAACATATAGTTTATACTATATGGTTGCTAACTTACTACCATATCAAAATTGTTGAAAACCACCTGATTGTGTCTACATTTTCTGAGTCTGTAGCTGCTAACTAGCTTCGCTTTTTGGTTAACTGATCTACTTGATTGACATGTATTCAATGTTTTATTAATATGTAATATCCTATCACTTATTGTACTCTTGTAATTCTTGAAAGTTTGTATCTCGAGCTTTTCTCATGGGCCTCAGTTGAAAATGGGCACAGATGTCCCATTTGGACATTTCCAGTAAATAAATGTCAGTAAATAAATATATAATAAAAAAGTCTGAAATGCTGCTGATGTGCATGTTCATCATTAATCTGATAGAGTTAATCATATTGTGTGGTGCTTCACCTTATTTCATAGGAGCAATGCCTTCATACAAAATGCCTGATGGTGTAAAATGCCACTGTTTTATTTACGTCTTATAAACTGACACATGATAAAGTGTGGTATTTGCAAATACACAGTGAGGGATTAACAATTATTTTTTGAAACTAGAGATATCATAAGTGATATATGACCATGCTTTCTCAGTCTACATAGATCATAAAACACCAGTTACTTGATTAATGAAGAGAGTTTTTCCTAACAATGGAACCCTAGACTTTGGTGATGAGTATACATGCGCATGAGGTTGTTTACAGACCATATACATGTCCTGTTAATGCTGATGCTTGTTAGGTAAGTTACTCATTTCAGAAAAGCCTACTGACTTGGACATATACTGAAGTCAGGTATCATGAGCAATGCGTTACTGCATACCAAACAAAGTAAAAAGTGAATTTCCAGTCAGGTCATTTTGAACAAATTCTAGGCATGCACTGAAATGCTGGCCTTCAATAACTGAGACAGGTTCATAGGTTCATACTAGGCTATCTGCCCAAGGGCATTTATAAGCCTAGCCCATAGTTATGTGGCTTTCGCCACCCCTTTAGTTTGAATAAAAACTATGCCTATCATTTTGCTGTGCCTCTGTCAAGCAATGACACTGAAGTAATCCCTGGTGTATATCTGCGATCTCCCATCCATTGGTCAAGATTCCTCTTGAACAAGGCCAGCGAGGTGCTCTGCCTCACATGTACCGGGATTTTGTTCCACAGCACAGGGAGTCTCTGGGTGATGAATCTGTCCCTCCAGCACATTCTATTTATAACCGTGTCAAGGTTTAAGTCTCCCGCCCTTGTGGTTCTGAGGGATCTAGATTTTTTGAGGTGAAGCATATTCATCAAATCTGGGTTTGACATGGCCTTATATGTCAGGCACAGGTCACCTCTGAGCAAGCGGTATGAGACTGAATAGAGCTGGAGTTCTTTCAGTCGGGCAGCATAAGACATATTTTTGAGACCCTTTATCCTTTTGGTGAGGAACTTTTGGGGCCTTTCAAGCTGCAGCAGGTGTCTGGTCAGATACATTCAGAACGGGGCATTGTACTCAATCATAGGTCTAATGAGTGATGAGTACAGGGGGACGATGACCTCCCTTGATCTAGATGTGAATCCCTTCATTATCAGGTGGGCGATATAGAAGGTTTTCCTAACTACTTTAGCAACATGAGTGTCAAACGAAAGGCTACTGTCAACCTGGGTCCCCAGATCCCCGATGATTTTTTCTGTGCTCAGTGGATTGCCACCTATATGGTAGCTAGGGGTAACCTTGTTTTTCCCGAAGGGTATGACTATGCATTTTTTGGCGTTTAACTTCAGGCCATGGCTCTGGCACCAGTTATCTATTTCTGTGAGGCCCTTCTGGAGGATATCTGTGTCAGATGTGTTTTCGACTATGGCGCCCAGTTTGCAGTCATCTGCAAACTTTGTCAGCCATAACCCTCCTGTGTTTGCTTGTACTTCAGAAAAGTAGATGCCGAACAAGAGTGGACCCAGGACTGAGCCCTGTGGGACACCACTTGTGACAGGCTTTGAGTCTGACATGGCTCCAGCAACTCTGACCCTGTGGGTTCTGTCACTTAGCCAGTTTGCAACCCATCTTGTGATGTATGGGTTTACATTCAAGCTGATGAGTTTTTCGATGATACCTGAGTGGGGTATTGTGTCGAAGGCCTTTGCCAGGTCGAGGTAGGCTGTATGGACTGCCTTTCCCTCATCAATGGCCTTGGTGACTGTCTCGAAAAAGTCAACCAAGTTTAAGAGGCAGGATCTGCCTTTGACAAAGCCAAACTGGGATGGATCCAAAGTCTGCAAGTTCCCTATGTCTTTATTTATGAGTTCCATTATGATCCTATGCAGTAAAATCCGAGGTGTGCACCATGTGCTGTGAGGACAGAACTCTGTCCAAGTAGCTGAACAAGTGAATAAAGTCACACTCTCAAGTCGATAAAATCCAAGGTTTATTAGTAAAAACCATAAAAACGAACTGCAGTGGTAAGCGCTTTCACGTTGTACCCAACGCTTCATCAGACATCAAATGCAGTAAAAAATACCCCTTATAAACAAATTCAAATTCAAACAGACAAATCAGATCATGAAAGTAATTAAAGAAACAGGATATTGAATTAAAATCAATTAAGAACAAATGATGTGTTAATTACCCATGAAGTCAATGCTTGAGGGGTCTACTAGAAAGAAAAGGCTTGAGTATAAATCTGTCATTGAGTCCAAACCTATGAGCTTGTAGCTTTAGAATCCATTTCCCTTCCCTCTCTCCATGGCTTTGCAGATAAGGCTTGTCAAGCTAATGGGGCGGTAATTTCCAGGGTCTGTGGAGGCACCGCCCTTATGAAGTGGGACCACAGTTGCCGTGCGCCACTCCTTGGAGTGTATCCTGAGGTGAGGCTAAGATTAAACAGCTGTCCTAACTGTGGGTTTAATTCCTCGTTGAGTTCATGAAGCACACAGCCGGGGACACCATCCAGTCCCATGGATGCTGTGTTTTTTGCCTTAGTGAGGGCAGTTCTCACCTGGGCGTTGGAGATGTTTGGGGGGCTACAATCCTCTGGAATAGATATCTCTCCTTTGGGGAGGGGAGTTTGCACTGAACCTGTCAGCCAGTATGTTGGCAATGTGTGTAGGTTCAGTAATTTTCACATCATTTTGAACTAATTCTGAGCATATCTGGGAGTTTCCTCCTAGGTTTCTAACATAGCTAAAGAAGGCCTTATGATTGTCTTTAGAGTCCTTGGCGATTTTTCTCTCAAAATTTGCCTTGGATGATTTTATGAGAGCTCTTAGTTTTTTACTTATAATGATCAAAGGTGTCTTACCTTTCAAGGATTTTGCTCTATCTTGTAGTAGCTTCCTCCTTTTGTTTAGAGCTTGTTTATGGCTGGGGTCCACCAGACTGGATGTTTGCCTTTGGTACAGAGAGTCTTAGTTTTGTTTGGGATTGCCTGATCCATGCAGTCCTGTAGGTGCTGGTAGAAGGCATTTGTAAGTGATTCAGCAGTTTGAGTAATGTTTACCACTGGCTCAGGGGCCTTAAAGGAGACCACACTAGTTTTTAGAAGTGTGAAATTGGCTTTTGAGAAGTTTTTCACTGTGGTCTTTTTTGTTTCAGGTGGGGGCGGGATGAGGACCTCCAGCGAGATTAGTTTATGATCTGATCTCACCAGTGAGGGGTATACTTCCGGTTTTGAACATTTTGATCCCATGTTCGTGATGATGAGATCAAGTATGTTTTCTCCTCTTGTGGGGATGGTGACTAGTTGTTCCATGGCATTTGAGTTTATGAACTCCAGGAATCTTTGGGTTAGAGTGTTCGGGCTTGAGTAGTGTTCCCAGTCTATATTAGGGTAGTTGAAGTCACCTAGTATGATGGTGTTTGGAGATACATTTATCCCCTCCAATGTTTTCAGGAAGGCCATGTGAGGTTCCTGAGTTTGAGAGGGTGGCCTGTAACATGCTACAAATTGCAGAGCAGTCTTGCCTATGGTTAATTGCACCTGGATGGTCTCCGATGCATCGTGCATTGCCACCAACCTTGAGGTGTGGGTGTCCTTTATGAATATGGACACCCCTCCTCCTTTCTTGGTGTTGTCCGGATTTTGGGGCCGGAACGCATGATATGAGGTAAAACCTGATAGTGCTGGGGTGCTCTCAGGAGCCTTGAACCAGGTTTCTGTCACAGCACAGACATCAATGTTCTCCATACTGAGAAGGGCCTCGAGTGCGTGCATCTTGAGATTGAGATTTCTGGCATTGAGCAGCATTACCCTTAGTTTTTTTTCCTTTTTGGTGTTCTAGGGTGGTAGGTTTAGAATTTGAGCCTTGCCTAAAAAAGGCACTATGGGGGTGGCAAGAGCCTGTGCCAATATCCAGAAGCCCAGGGGTGACAGGTGCAAGCCGTCCCTTGCAAAGCAGGTTTTATGTCAATCTGTTTTAGAAGACTAACTTTATGTTTGAGGTGGGTATGCACTTGAGAGATATACTGCAACAGTCCTTCCAAAAATACTTTCTATTATACTGAGTCTGTTGCATTAAGCTCTTTTTAAAATCAATGGCTTTATCTGATTATATATATAAAAGCTTGGCATGGGTCAATATATAGAAAAATAAGAAAAGATATGTAGTAAATGTCAAGCATTCAGTAGGTCACCACAAAATGTACTACTAAACCCTTTGGAATGCATTGAGAAGCCATAATAGACTGCAGTGATCCATTACTGAAAAAAATATTTTTGTTTAAGATAGGCACATATTCAAATTAGATGTATGCACATGCTATGAACTCTTCTACATCTTAAGCCACCATTGAATAACTAGGGCAAAGTTTAAATAAACTTGTTTTTTTTTTCAGAAATGGTAGTGCCAAGAAATAGATTTTTGTTTCACTAGAGAAGGATTAGGAAATGCGATGATGAAAATGGTAATTACATTATTTTCGCCTTTGTTTTAAGCTTTACCTAATTGTCTCACAGACAGGACTGTACACACTTTCAAGAAAAGGAAGAAAAAAATATTGACAAGTATATGGAAACTGTCATGGTTTTTGTTTAACTATAGAATTGCTCCTCAAGTTCAGCAGGTTTGTCTCTAACAGAAATGTTTATATTTCCAAGGCTGTGTTTCACATTTGACTTGCTTCTATGAAATTTGAAATCAAAAATCCAGAAAAAACACTGGGCTCAGAAGCAAACTTGTAATACTAGAGTGCTTTTGGACCTAGAGTCATGATGAATTCTGTGGAACTACAGCTTTGAGTCTAAATAAATCCCTTCGAATAACTAAGAGTTGTTTTGGACTTGTGCATTAATTTACTGGATATAGTTAACCATACCCCTGAGAAGGATTCACAGAGAATACATCAGTCTATAGATGCAAAAAGGGATGGGAAGGCTCACTGTAAAGTGAAAGTTTCCCATATTTGTTGTCAGAGACAGTAGAGGAACCTCTGTCTCTGCTGTCTGTAAAGAAAGTAGACATTTTGTAATCTTATTTATTTATTCATCTTTGCTAATTGAGATAGTCCAACTGAGTAAAATGCCCACTTTCAGAGGTGGTCCATGTAGAAAATCTCCATCTAATATTATCTATGTATGTGTGTGTGTATTTATATTTATATATATATATATATATATATATATATATATATATATATATAAACTGCATATATATCTATATCTGTATATATATATATATATATATATATATATATATATATATATATATATATATATATATATATATATATATATATATGTGTATAGATATATAGGTTTGCCATCATTTATGCGCTCTTGCCATGTGCGAGTTAAGGTTTGTGCGAACCAATTGTGCGAAAATGTAAATGTCTACTACTCAAAATGTCAAAAGAAATGGCTATGAATGTTGAATTTGATGCAATTCACACAATAGCCATTCATTTGTGAAATGCAGCTTTCCGCTCAAAGCTGGGACTTGTAATAAGGCAATATTTGAGGAAGATGTAGAAATACATAGCAGTATGTTGCCATAGTAATGGTAAAACTGTCGTTATGTGATTTGCCACATTACAGCTGTGCCAATGAGTTATATCAGCAATTTCCAGGAAGGCCATCTTGAAATGCAAAATTCACTTGTGATTTCCACCTCTGCTAACACCGTGCAATATCCACCACCTCCTTTTCATAGGTTCATAGGTTGGTACTAGGCTATCGGCCCTAGGGTCTATACAAGCCTAGCCAAACAACTCTCCGGATATTTTTTCCCACAATATTTACTTCCCTGGACCCCTGTCTAGCAGGGCCACTGACATGATCCGCAGGGTGAATTTCCTATCTCCCATCCAATCATCAAGGTTCCTTTTGAAGAGGGCCAAGGAGGTGCTCTGCTTGACATGTATGGGCAGTCTATTCCAGAATATGGGGAGTCTCTGAGTCAGGAACCTATCCCTCCAGCATGTTTTGTACATTGTGATGACAAGGTTTAGATGCCTGGAGTGTGTGGCTCTGAGGGATTGGGATTTCTTTAAGTGGAGCATGTCCAACAGCTCAGGGTTTGATATAGCTTTGTATACTAAGCAGAGATTGGCTCTGAGTAGACAATATGCCACAGAGTATAGCTGGAGTTTTTTTAGATGGTCAGAATAGGGCATCTGCTTTAGGCCTGTGATTCTTTTAGTGAGGTACTTCTGTGGCCTTTCCAGGTGTTGCAGATGTCTTGTGGGTATATACCAAACAGGGCGTTGTACTCTATAATGGGTCTAATCAAGGATGAGTACAGTGGGATAATGACCTCCTTTTTCCTGGATGAAAACCCTTAGTGATGAGGTGTGCCACATAGAAGGAAGGATTTCCTGACTGTTGTGGCTATCGAAGCTACACAATACCATAGCCATCATCCATACATTTTTTTTTCAAAATGATTTAATGTGGAAGGCAAGAACACACAAGTAAACAGTCAGAAAGGCTCAAAGTAGCACTGCATACTATCCTACTTAAAAAGAACAGTGTTTATCAACAAGCTCTACAAAACCCCTGCATGTGAGAGTATCCTTTGAGATATGAGTCTTTTAAAGGCATTCTGTTTCTCCTGAAGACATCTTAATTTAGGTGATGCTGGAGCACAGCATAACACTCTAGAGACTAGATCTTTTATGTGATTCTGCTCCAAATGAATCGCATGGAAGACATCCAGAAAAATAGTTTTTTATATACCAAGGAGGCTATGGAGATGTCTATGTCAGCCCTCTACAGCATTTTGTGACCTGGGGGACCCCTCTGCACAGGTGCAAATTGGTTCTAAAATGCAACATCGAAGAAAGGGGGATTCCTATTTGATGTGCATTCCCCCATCCCATACCACCAAGGTCTCCCTAATAGGCATGTTTCCTTAAAGAAGGAGCACAAGTGCTTTCCCTAATCAGGCATATTGTTTTCAATGCTAGTGAAGGTGGGTAATATGTCTTCTGGTTTGAGAAATGCAAGGGCAAGTATTTGCTTGCACAGCAAAGAGAAAGACATATTTCTTCCGAATTCACTAGCCAAATGTAGTTTCTATATTTGGCACAAAATAATTTGGCAAAAGTGAAACCAGCAGCCCTTGGCAGGTGTGTTTGGAAAATACTGTACAATAGAATTTACTGCCCCTTTCTCAGTCATTAAGAATCATCTTGAGATTTAGTGTTAGATCAAAATACAAAATATATAATAACATATTTCAAGTTCACTGCACAATAAATCATATACAACAGGAATTATTTTCCAGTGATCACTCCCAGGAAGTGGACAGTGAATACTATATATCTGTTTGCAATCACGAGTGCTGATGGGGAATGATCCATCCACTAAACAATATTGTGCAGCAAATAACATCTTTAAATTATGTATAGTGATTAACACAATGTTATCACACAACCCACCATCCCTATCATGTTTAATTAGCAGTGTACCATTTTTTTATAGGCAGCATGTCTGCCATTAGATCTTTTAAACTTGTAAAGTCCTGAAATGTTGATGCTTTCACCCTATTACATGTCCTAATGACAGTTTGCTTCAGGGCATTAGTATTGGGCAGCTATGTTGCAACCTCAATGGATGTGGTAGCCAAAACCTAGGAAACTACCTTACAAGGGTCCTCAACTGATTGCTCCACCCACATTTTAATACTATGCTTTATTTTGTAAGCTTCTGATTTCACAGGGTCAGGAGCATGGTAATGAGGTGTACTTTTCTTTATTATTTCCTCGTTTGGTGAACTCTCAGTTATATATCTTCCCTAACACCTCCTTTATTTTTCAAAATACAGCACCAATATTTCCTGCTTAATGACACTTTCTCTAAGTAGTACTGGTATCCGTCGATAACCAGCATGTCACAACCCTTTTGTGTATTTATTGTATTATATGGCTGCTCCAAAATGCCTGGATTGCATGCATCATCCACAATGTCATCACCCTGCCAATAAAATTTTAAAAGCCCTTGTCACAATCTTACTATTTTATGTGTGTTGTTCAATGTACATATTCAACAAGTGCACTTATGGTTACCCATACCTTCATGCTGGAGATAATTCTGGTTCTGGTGAAAGTAGAACACATTTCTGTACGGTAATTCTTTAGGGAATGTTAATTAATAGCAGTTCTCATATACTCAATCCTCAGTGCTCAGGAATTGTGTTATCACAATTGCAACCATTACTTTGGTCGCATAATTATTGCCAAATGTCTATTGTGCAAATTACTCTTCGTATTTGCACAGGTAGGATTCGTTGTTATGGTTTTTGCAGGAAAAACAATACGCCAAATTGGTGGATTTGATATTAACAAAGTCACACAAGGTAGGTTTGATAAAATTATAGCTTTATATATATATATATATATATATATATATATATATATATATATATATATACAGGCTCCCTTTCGAAATGTCAGCGCTCAAAATGCCGAGTGCCAACAAGCCAAAAAAATAAATAAATACTGAAAATGCAGGAGAAGAGTGAATCTCAAAAATTGTATATATATATATATATATATATATATATATATATATATATATATATAAATACCAACATTGAGATCGACATACCTCAGAGAAAAGGTAATATTCTGAGAAATGGACATTTGGTCTCCGTATTTCAAGACTCATTCTAGCAGGTCCTGACATTTCAAATGGTTAGTATATATATATATATATATATATATATATATATATATATATGTATGTATGTGTGTGTGGGAGGAGCACTACAGAATCCTGAAAGCCCAAAATCCTGAAGACCAAAATCCTGAGACCAAAATCCTAAAAGTTCTAAATACTGAAAACTCAAAATACTGAAAACTCAAAATCTTGAAAACACACAGGATACCAACACTTACTATATTCCAGCACAAGTACATACAGAAACAAATAAAACACAAACCATATTACTCTTCTCCAAGTATAAGCAGGGGGGCAAGCCCCCCTGCACAGCCCATGTGGGGGGCTGCTCCCCCACACCCCCTACTACTTAAATATATCAACTCCAAGATTGCACTTAGTGTACTTAAGTGCAGTCTCTGAGTTGTTTTATTTAAGTAGCAGGGGGTGTGGGGGGCACAGCCCCCCACATGGGGGGTGGAGGGGGGCTTGCTCCCTTGCATATATTTGAAGGGTAATATGTTTCTGAATGTATTTGTGCTGGAATTAAGTGTTGGTATCCTGTGTGTTTTCAGGATTTTGAACTTTCAGGATTTTGGTCTCAGGATTTTGGACTTCAGGATTTTGGGCTTTCAGGATTCTGTAGCGCTCCTACATATCTATATCTATATATATATATATATATATATATATATATATATATATATATATATATATATATATATATATATATATATATATATATATATATATATATATATATATATATAGAGAGAGACACACACACACACACACACACACACACACACACACACACACACACACACACACACACGTTCAATTTACCATGGCATGATATGTATATATCTATATCTATATATATATATATATATATATATATATATATATATATATATATATATATATATATTATGACATAATTAGTTGTCTGCTTTGTCTATTACATTACTACATGTAAAAGTTTACAGGTGGTTAAGCATTGTGTCATCAGTAACATTTGTCTATTTGCTAGTCATGCTGCAGAATTATTTTAAAGTTTAACTTTTGTAACAGAAAGTGTGACTAGGTAAGCACTGCAAGGAGGTACCGACATTTTGAGAGTACAGCTAGAGTTTAAAGGGTGGCAGAGGAGATAAGAAGTTAGAAAATATTTAGATAAAGTGAGAAAAGGGAGAAAGGGGTGTATATGACTGGAAAGAGAGTTGGCTAAGATAGGGAAGAAAGATGGAAGAAATGCTGGGATATTGGACTGTCAGTCTGGTGCTGAGCATGGCCATGACCAGGATTTATTCAGATGTAGTTTGAGCATGTTTTTATAAAGTGTGGTAGTTTGTCACTGAGTTTGATGTGTTCTGGGATGAGGATCCATATTTTTGAAATGTAGCAGTGCATCTCCAGCTGTGTTTTTAGACTTAATTGTTTTTAATAAAAACTTATTGGTATAGTGGAGGCCCCTTAAAGGGTAGTAAGGCAGTAAGGCATTTTGTTTACTCTAGGGCATTTATCCATGTAGTAAACAAGTTTATATTCAGATACTAACTGTGAATGTTTTAGGACATTGCTTAGTTCAAACCAGTTAAATTCTCTTAAGGCTTGACAGTGGTGGGTTCTATGTGTTGAGTTAGTGTTAAATTTAGTAATTTTATTATAGCAAGAGCCTAGTTTGGATTCAAGAGTGGAATTAAGTTAGTTAGGATAGGTGATGCAAATAGGAGGGCTAAGAGTATGACGGTCGAGGCTAATGTTCACTGTGCTGTGTCTGTAAGGTACTGTTTGGCTCTATAGATGGAGCCCAGTTTCTGATTGGTCTCTTTTATGATTTGTAAGGTATGATAGTCAAATCTGAGATTTTCAGCAATGACAACTCCTAGGAGTTTAGTGTGTGTAACAATTTCTATTTTAGTGATTTTTACTTTGGTTGTTATATTATGTTGAGGTAAAGATAATTACTTTTGTTTTGTCAGGGTTAAGGGGCAGGCATGAGGTTTTTAGCCAGTTGTCTATAGAGGCAAAAAATGGGGTAATTTCCTGGAGTTTGGAGAGAGTTGGGGCTTCACATATAAATGTTGAATTATTAACATATTGGACAATGCTCGCATGTTCTGCAGCACTATTAAATTTATTTATAAAGTTGTGAAAGATGAGTGGTCCAAGGATTCAGCCTTGTGGAACTCCAGTGGTGACTGGTTGAAATAGGGAATAATCCTGGTGCAATTTGACTGCTTGTTTTCTTTCAGACAGATAGCTAAGGAATCAAGTAAGGGAGTTTTGAGAATGTCAGAAGCAAGTTCAGAGAGTAAAATGCTGATGTGATATCGTGTTGAGTGCTTTAGATAAGTCTAAAAATGTTTTTGAGAATTTTTGAAAGTGGAAAGAGGATAACTATGGATCTATAATTGTTAAAATCAGTTACTGTACTGCCTATGTGGAATGGAATAATATAGGAATCTTTCCAGATGGCAGGAACATACTCTTCAGCTATCTACCTTTTTAACAGTGTGAATAAGGAAAGCAATGACATCAGCAGATATTTCTAGATATTCTGATGGCAGTTTGGCAGCAGCCAAAAAAATGGATTTCAATTTAAGTAGAAACTTTTTTATAGTAATGGTAGGCATGGGGGATGAAGTTGAAGTGATGGGAGAGTTTTGGATTTGTTGACTGCTGAGAGACAGAGGTGGCAGGATCAGTGTTAAGTAAGGGCAGTATGGTTTGTATAACGTAGTTGTTGAACTGGGAGGAGATTGATTCAGTGCAGTCACTGGCTGCTCGGAAAGCTGTGGTAGTTTGACCGGAGTGCAATAACCTATTTAGGGATAACCAGAAAATTTTAGGCTGTTTTTGACTTTTGTGTTGAAAGTTATTATAGTAGGTATGTTTATCTAGTTTGAGATGGAGTTTAGTAAGGTTTCTTAGGTGTTTAAATGCTAGTATTGAATTTTGAGTTTTATGTTTATGGTTGACTTTCTATGTTTGTCACATTAAAATATTGGTTGTTTTATTTCTTTAGTTAGCCATGTTGCAGGGTTGGATTTGACGATTTTATTACAGAATGGAGCTAAGTCATTTTCATTAAAGATTTTTAGAAAATAATATAAAAGTAGGTGTAAGGATATCAGATATTGTTATCTGTTCTAGCATGACTGGCTAGAGATTTGTAAATAATTGTAAATAATTGTAAATTGCCCTGTGTTACATAGGCCAGCATGACTAGCTATAATTTTCTAAATAAGTTCATGTCTTCTGATTATCACTCTGATTTCTGCAAGATGTTTGAATGTCAAACAATGTTCTTCTGGCTGACCAAATGTACATGTTTTTTTTTTTTAAGAGAATTCTGAAAGTATGTTATGCCAGAGTCAGCTGATCTAGATGTGATGTCATGGTGTGCCATAGCTGGGAGAATAGAATTTTCACTGCGGCTGTTTGTTTACTTTTCAAAGTCTGATATGAGAGAGTAGAATTCTTATAGCAGCTTCCTGTTACTTGAAAAAAATCTGCTATAAAAGCAGGTTCTGAGTCAGATGTTCAGTTTTTCATTCAGTTGTTTTCCAGAGCTGTTCAGCAGTAGTAGTCTAGTTGTCTCCAGAAAAGTTGTTACAGTCGCTGAGGACAGACAACAGCCTGGATTGTAGACATAATACCGCATCTTGCCTTGCAGAAGTATAAGTATAATCTTGCCTTGCTGAGCTATTTAGATTAGATAGGGACAGTTTATATTCAGATAGTCAGGGAGCTACAGCTAGTTAGTTAGGGGGTTTCTAAAATCAATGCAAGATCTGTCCTACTGTATTATTTTCATATTTCCTGTGTGTGAAACTCTGTTGCTTACTAGAATCAATTATTCAATGTTTGCATGTTTTAAATCCTTTTATTTATTATTAAATAGTTTACTATCTCATTGTGGCTGGTTATTTATTGACTAATTTAAATAACTTGAGAGTGTTTATGCTTATTGTGATAACTCTAGGGCCACTCTGAAAAGCCTTAATTGTTTGGGTTACATGCTACTATTTCTATCAATATCTATTTTACCCAATATAATTGAAAACCCCTTTTGAAGGGCATTGTGGTATTTGACTGGTGGCAGCTGTTACCTTGTAATTTGGGAAAGGAGACACACAGCAGGTAAATCTCTGCTAGACTTTCCCAAGAGTGTGTGTATGTGTGAATACCAGATATTTAAGAGTGAGTGTGTCAGATACCTAGAACTAAGACACAGTGCCCTGCAGTGGTTAGTAAGGAGACTCATTTGGGGACCCGGAGTGAAGCATATAGTCCAGTTCCAGGGTTGGAGCCTGTTTCTGGTATACTCTTAGGGGAAATTGTGTATTTCTATCCCTGATTTTAGTGACACTCCCTTACCAGAGACAGTGGTGAAGATTGAGGCTCCTTAGTTACTGCCCTGGGGTAAAGATGGCTCGTACCAGTGAGAAGCCGCAGAGTATACAGGCATAGATTTTAGTATATTCAAATTATACTGAGATTGTGTTATAATAAAGGTTTCTTTGTTGATCTTGGTTGAATTTTGCATTTGGTTTTACATTGCATTAGCCAAGTGTGTATTTGGTTGACAGCTGTTTAGTCGATTTTTTATGATCAGTTAAGTAGCTGGTCAACAGGTGTCCAAGATCGAACAATTCCTGGTGTTCAGAGATATGCCCTTACCCCATGTTTGTACAATCTCAGAGTTAGTATATTTGATTAGCAGAGGGGTGAGGGTAGAATGTAGTCCACCATGAAGGGGTACAGGGGGCTTGCCCCACTGCAAAAAATGATATTTTATTTGTTTACATGTTTGTTTTATTTTTGCATGTGCCAGGGCTGTTTCTATGTACATGCATGGTTCCTTGTTGATGTATGCAATTTAGATGTAAAAATGTATACTTTTAGCATATCAAGAATGGGTTTATTTGATATATATCTTATTTGCAATGGTGATGGACAGGTTGACAGATGAGATCAGACAGGAGTCCCCGTGGACTATGATGTTTGCAGATGACATTGTGATCTGTAGTAAGAGTAGGGAACAGGTGGAGGAGACCCTGGAGAGATGGAGATATGCTCTAGAGAGAAGAGGAATGAAGGTCAGCAGGACTAAGACAGAATATATGTGTGTGAATGAGAGGGAGGATAGAGGAATGGTGAGGATGCAAGGAGTAGAGGTGGCAAAGGTGGATGAGTTTAAATACTTGGGGTCAATAGTTCAGAGTAACGGTGAGTGTGGAAGAGAGGTGAAGAAGAGAGTACAGGCAGGATGGAGTGGGTGGAGAAGAGTGTCAGGAGTGATTTGTGACAGACGAGTACCTGTAAGAGTGAAAGGGAAGGTCTACAAGAGGGTAGTGAGACCAGCTATGTTATATGGGTTGGAGACAGTGGCATTGACAAAAGGCAGGAGTTTGAGCTGGATGTGGCAGAATTAAAGATGTTAAGATTTGCACTGGGTGTGACGAGGGTGGACAGGATTAGGAATAAGTATATTAGAGGGTCAGCCCAGGTTAGAAGGTTTGGAGACAAAGCCAGAGAGGCACGATTAAGTTGGTTTAGACATGTGCTGAGGAGGGATGCTGAGTATATTGGGAAAAAGATGCTAAGGATGAAGCTACCAGGTAACAGGAAAAGAGGAAGGCCTAAGATAAGGTTTATGGATGTGGTGAGAGAGGACATGCAGGTGGTTGGTGTGACAGCCGAAAGAAGATGATGATGATATATATATATATATATATATATATATATATATATATATAGATAGATAGATAGATATAAATATAAACTCTTCAGAGTTACCTCTTTCTTCATGTTCTGTTCATGAAATTCCTACACATGCCTCAAAGACTATGTCAAGCAGTAAGTTAAATCTTTCTTTGAAAGAACAAGAAGGCACTCTGGTTTCATTGACTCTTTGATGATCTACCAGACAATGAAATTGAAAACTTAAGATTGTATACTACAATTAAATTGCTCATTAATGTTTTACCACTGAAAATGCATTGTGCTCCAGCTTTCTAAAATTTACACTATTCTAAGCTAAATATATCCTGTACAAAATTGCAGTTTACTAGACATTCCTAATATAAAAAAACTGAGATATACCTCTGAGAGCTACTTATTTTACCCAGTAAAATTTCAGTGACAATGAAATTAAATTATTAATACTTTTTCCATCCAAAATAATCATGTTATATTTCTTCTTTTTTTTTTCTTTGTGTGAAAATGTACAGTTTCCTGAGCTGTTCATGTTTCTTATCTGGAGTCATTGACCTTTGATTACTTATCAAAGAAACTGAACCATTTAAGTTGTCTGAATCTTTTTCAAGATATTACAAAACTGGGGTTTGCATATGAAACATACACAGTAAAATCACTGGCGCTTGTTAAAGGATCAAATTATGATCCAGTTCATTTTTGGCTTCATTGAATCAATGACTGCCTAAATCTGAGCTGGAAGACAATCCCCTCCGCAAGTTCCAAAGAGTCAGATTGGAACCTTATTCTAAAATGGAAGGTCAGTCTACCCCCCCCCCCCCAATTCCAAAAAGTCATTGTGATGCTTTAAAATTGGGGAGAAAGATAATTCCACCTCCCCTCCCATGTTCTAAGTAGTCAGAGTGGTATGAGAGTTAATACTTTTGTGATGAAGTTGAATGCAGTGACTAGACAACCACACTGCATCTGATTTGAAGAAGAGCAGCTCATTGGAAATCAGAATTTTTGTTGCTTTTAATTAATTAATTAATTTATTTATTGACATTTGTTAACCGGGTTGGTCCAACAGGGCCAGTAGACCATTTTCAGTTGCGACCCAAGGATAAAAGCTCCAGATTACAAAGAAGTTAATAATTAAAAATCAGATTCACACTCCAGAACAATTACATTATCTGTGGAGACCTGAGGGGAAGAGCTCCAAGATTACAATTAAAGTCTCATATTAAAAAAAAATACAATTTTCATTTAAGAAACATTACAGTACACGTGTTAGTATAAACTTCAGGAGCATACTAAGTTAGAGCAGAAAAAATAAAAAACATAACATGTTAGAAAAACAATAATTACATCCTACATAAACTATACAGAATTTGTTGAAAGGGATT
This sequence comes from Protopterus annectens, assembly GCF_019279795.1. Classification (NCBI taxonomy): domain Eukaryota; kingdom Metazoa; phylum Chordata; order Ceratodontiformes; family Protopteridae; genus Protopterus; species Protopterus annectens. Next base: position 1,691,575,137 of record NC_056737.1, on the reverse strand, counting down.
AAACAAATGCTATTCAACACATTATACCAGTGTACAGTGTTAAGAAGATGTGTTAACTAGGAACCTCATATTAGATAGAAGTATAATAATAGAGGGAGGGTATTGAATGCATCTCTAGTGGTGGGAGTATGAAACAATTGAGAGTAAAGGATGGGTCACAACAGGGGCATGTCTTGATGTTGAGAAGATGTAGTTTATTTTTTTTTTAAAGTGCTGTAGGTGAGTAATAGAGCAAATGTGTATAGGGAGTTTGTTCCAAGATTGGGCAACAGAGCATTTGTACAGAAGTTTACCTACATTTTTTGGATGGTAAATATGTAAAAGTTGCTGGTTAGAGCTATGTAGGGTCTGAGATAGGGAGTGGGCGGATATGAGGGAGGATACAGCAGGGCATGAATATGGTTTATTAAAGAATGGTATGTAACATTTGAAGTTGTGATAGAAAGAGTTGTTGGGGAAGTTCAAGCTTTTGGAGGGGATTTAGAGCTAGGCAGTGGTGAGAGTTATGAGGACAGCACATAATGAATTTGCTATTTTGTGGTATGTTTGTTGAAGTTTGAGCAAGGTTGTGGACTAGATATTAGTTAGAACTGGGGCAACATATAGAAGGGAGGGAAGGAGAAGTGCCTGAACCAAGGAGAGTCTGGCATTGGAGTTTAGGAATTTTTTGTTATGATATAGTAGTCCTAGTTTCTGGTGAGTTTTTTTGGTACATTATAGTAAGTGAAGGTTAAACTTAAGTTTAGCATCAACGATGACACCTAGGAGCTTAGTTTGAGTTTCTGGTTTTATGATAGTGTTATTACAGGATGTAATGGTAAAAGTAGATTTGCGATGAGAGAGGGACTGAGGGAGAAAGAGCAGTAGCTTTGTCTTTTTTGGATTAAGTATGAGTAGATTGTCAGATAGCCAGTTTTCAGTAGATGAGAAGGTAGTTTGAGTTAGGGTAAGAAGTTCAGGGATTATTGGAGGTGAAGATGAGAGTAGAGTCGTTTGTATATTGGATAAGAGTGGATTGTTGGCAGAATGTGTGCAGTTCATTAGTGAATATATTAAACAGGAAGGGACCTAAAATGGAACTTGGTGGAACACCAGTTGGTACTGGGGTATAGGGAGAGCAGCATGAGAGTCATTTGACAGACTGTTGTCTACAAGAGAGCTAGCTAGAGAGCTAGGTTAGGGAGGTAGTAGATATGTTAAGATTAGCCAGTTTGGTTAGTAGTAAAGGGTTAGAGACAATATCAAAAGCTTTAGACAGGTCGAGAAAAAGATAGGATATGAGTTGGTTGTTGTGTCAGGCCTCAGTGATAGCATGTATAAATGACAAAAGGGCAGTAATTGTGCTATGGTTAGGCCGTAAGCCATGCTGTATAGGAGTGAGGAGGTTATGCTGGAGGAGATAGTTGAGAAGCTGTGAATGGATACATTTTTCGAGTATTTTAGAGACAGGGTATAGGATGGCAATGGGTCTGTAGTTAGATGGGTCAGTAGAGTTTCCTCCTTTATGGAGGGGGATTGTGTACAAAGATTTCATTATGTGAGGTACAGTGGCTTCTTTAATTGACCTGTTGATAAGAATAGATACAGGATGGGCTATAGATTCAGCAGCCAGTTTGAGGAAGCTAGAGGAGAGATTGCCTGAAGAGGCAGAGCAGGGTTTCAACTTCAGAAGAAGTGTTTTGATGTAAGACGTAGAAACAGGTTGAAAGGAGAAGAGTTTTTTATTGAGTGGGTGGGAGGTAGAAGGGATAGAAGTAGAGCTAGAGTTGGAGGGCATGAGTTTTTGTATTGTATCTATGAAGTATTTATTGAGGAGGCTAGCAGTCTCTAGTGGAGATGTATTTGGGAAAGGGAAGGGGTTGGAAGGGTGGCCAGAAGAAAGAATATTGTTAAGAGTTGACCAAAACTTACATGGGTTGGTCTTAACATTAAGTTGGGAAGAGTTATAGTAATTTCTTTTGTCTTTATTGGTTAGTTTCTTGACAAGATGCAATAATTCTTGGTAGTAGTGTAGTAGGGGTAGCTCTTTTTTCTTGACCCAAGCTTTCCAAGCATTATCTCTTTTGTGCATAAGAGATCTAGTTTTCTTTGTAAGCCAAGGAGCATAACTAGATTTGATTCTAATTTTGCTGGATGGAGCAAGTGAGTTGAGGGTATCCAGGAAAATGCTATCGAATTTGCTTAGTGCATCCTTAAGAGGAAGATACCAAAGGAAGGACCAGTCCATATTAGACAGTATAGTGTTAAATTGAGTGGAATTGAAGTTAGTAAGTTTGCGACAATGTCTGTAAAGATGGGATTTGGGTGGTTGCTTGCAGTGCCTTCAAATAGAGGTGAGGAGATGGTCACTTAGGGGGTCTGGTGAGGTGCTTGCGCTATGGTAAAAGTTGGGGGAGTTAGTGAATATCCAGTCAATAGTGGAGCTGGAGGAAGAGGTCTTATTGAAGTGAGTGGGTGATGTTATCAGTTGATGAAATCCATGGAGGTTTAAACTAAATTGTGTAGAATCTGTTGTAAGTTTGGTCCAGTCTATGTTGACAACTCCTAGGATGAGGGTTTCATCATGTATGTTGTGGGAAAACCAGGCTAGAATATTTTCTAGGGTGGCAATATTGTTTCCAGGGGGGATATAAATGGAAGTGATAGCACATTTCTTATGTGGGTTAAAGTGGCATTTAAGGATGAGTAGTTCAGCTGGGTAGAACACAGGGATAGGGATGGTAATAGGAGGCAGATTTAGGCTGTCTGAATAGTGTATGGCTACTCCACACCCTTTTTTAGGGAGTCTGGCAGAGCAATAGATATTATAACCAGGAGGGAGAATTTCATTGTTTGTGATGTGTGGTTTGAGCCAGGTTTCAGATATGAAAAGAATGTGAGGGGAGGTATGGGCTATCCATGTGTGTAGGTCAGTGATTTTATTAGAGAGGTTTTGTATATTTAGTGAATATATAGTTAGGATTCTGTGCACTGAAGAGCATGGGTTGGGTGGAATTGAGTGAATAAAATTATGAGGAGAGTGAGAGGTGGAGGATGTGTTATGGCATATGTGACTGGGAGGGCAGGAGAGGGGACCTTGGTTGGGGTGAATGTCACCAAACAGGAGTATGTTATTTGTAAAAAAATAGGAGTGGAGAAAATAGTAAGTGGTTATAGAGTTTAGATTTGGATTTTCAGTTGAGTGTATAGTTTTGACAAAAATGGAGTTTATGTAGACAGTTAATACAGAAGTTGAAGAGAGAAGGGGATATGATAAATGAGTAGGCAGAAGGAAGGGTTTCAGAGATGCTTAAGGTAGGAGAGTGTATGTGAGGGCTGGGTAGGAAGGTATGATAGGTTAGTGTAGATAGGTGTATGAGAAGTGGCGTGATAAAGAAATAAGGATACATGGCAGAGTTTGTGAAAAATTAAGTTGCGGAGGCAAGGGTAAGGTAAAAGTAATAAATGATGTATTTCAGGTTTTGGGTGGTGAGAAAGCTGGGAGTGATTTTAGGCAGGAAGTGTGTTGTGAGTGGGTTAGTGAAAAGGAAGGGTAGGGAGTGGATAGTATGAGTATAATTGAAGTAGGGGTGGGTGGGAATGGGGGTAGGGTAAGGGAGCAAAGAGAGCCCGAGTGTAGCAAGGGAGAACAGATTGGGGCTACACCCTTGAAAAAAGACACAGAAGGAAAGAAAAAAAATCAGTAAGCAGGTAAGTGTGCCAGAGAGAGAGAGAGGGCAGAGGGATGGAGCAGCCAGGATAGATGATCTAAGAAATATCTGAGGGAAGGGGGGGTGATAGTTCAGAAGAGAAGTACCAGAGATCGCTAGAAGGAAATTAATAATTGCAGAAGGGGCAGTTCAGAGTAGGCGAGACAGAGAAAGAACAGATGGGGTTAAGGTAAAGCAGAGAGATGTAAGAGTCAAAAATAGTAGCAGGCAGTTAGGTTTCACTGTGAATCTAGTTCTATATACATTTTAATAATTTTTGGGCAGGCAGGATTGAAAATATTTCTGCATCTCTTTAAATGGATAACATTTTGCAGAGATAGCGGTGGCATAGGCATAACCACAGATGATGCTGAACAAATTAATGAAGCAATTTGTAATCATTAATACACCTCGAGAATAGCACAATGGTGTTTGAACTAGTATTTCTGTCAAGCATGACAAAAGGCAATGTGCCAAGTTACATGAGCTTCAAAATATGCAGTTCTACCTAGATGACAGTGATATATTGGTGGCAAAGAGTAATGATGGCCATTTGAGCAATTGCAAGTGGAATACAGAGTCAGCATAATTTGAGACATGCAAATTCTCCAGGTATATTACCAATCAAATAGACTAATGAAATTGGCATATAAAAGTAAAGGCTGTGCTAAAGACACCAAAGCACAAAACTGTATCATTAAGTAGTGGGTTATTACTACAGGTTTGTGTTGAATCTCTCTAGAGTATGACATCCAATGTATCCCTTATTGTGGAATAGGTCAGAGTAGAAATAGACAGACTGTTGTGAATAAACCTTTACATGGTCAAAGGACATGATCACCACAGAAGAAGCATTTCTGTATTTAGACCCAGCAATGTTTGTAATGTTAGCATTTCGTACTTCATCTTGAGGGATTAATTTGTTTTATTACTAAAGTTTTCAGATGTCAAGTAGAGACCCAACACTGTTCTGTCACATGCTTTAATGAAAACTGAAACAAATTATATTGCTGTTGATTGAGGAGGCATTAGCATTGTATGAGGTGTGTGTAAGTTCTACCACTATCTGTATGAAAAACGTTTTATACAGGTAATGTTTCATTATTGATTGATTTTGATTTTCAGTCCTAATAAAAAGGAATTTCATATGTTACTGCAGGCAACCACCAGTCTGTTGTGACACATGCTATGGAGGAATCATTGGTATAATGCTGTTGATAAGGAACTAAGTAACTTTGTAGTGCTGATGGATTGGAATGGGAAGTCATCAGTGGTGATTCACTAGAACAGTGCTATATCTCCTTAATGGATCAGGTGTCTTCCATTAACTTTAGCATTTATAGAGAGACTCCAGCATTATTTTGCGCTGCTTATGTTTGCAAGCTGATGACAACAAGATAAGCTAGTATTGCTACTGAGTTATGCACATGATATTGAACTGTAAAAGGAACAACTATCTCTTATCCTGGGCACTCTGTTTTGTCAACCTGGTATTGTCATTCCTGAAAAACTTCAGTCCAGACTACTGGAAATAGTCTGAGAGGGACAGTGTAACAAGAAATTACTCAAATAATTTACAGATACTTCAGATATGAAACAGGAATGATGAGGTCCCATCTACAGCAATGTTGCATTCTGGGAGTGGTCAATAACACCACAACAATGAACACATACATGTGAAGTAAGCCATTTGATGGACTGTGTATTTCTCTTAGCAGTGAAGGTTTTACCATGTGATCCAAAGTGGTCTGCATGGAATAAACTACTTTAGAGAAAAAAACTACACTTCAATATACAATATTTATAAATAAAAGAGCACATAGTAAACTGTGAATGAGAATGAGCCAAATACAAATCAGATTAGGTTAAAAATCTTCAGGAAATCACATTTCATTTCAGCACCCCATTACTTAGCCTGTAGAGTCCTACAGACTTTTCAAAAGCCATTGAAAGCTTTCAGCACAGACTCGAAGGCACTGCAATGCAAACAGCACATTTTCTTTCTTTCACAAACTGAAATGCCTTCCATTGTTCAGTACAGTTGAACTATATCTGACACCTACAAGGACACCACGAACAGCCAACACCATCGGAAAAGTTTACTGGACAAGTAGGAAACAATAACTTGCCAAGCCTTTCCTCCATATTACACACACACTGTGTACATGCTTACAAGCAATTTTGAGTCAACAAATCACTTAGCATGTGTTTTAGGATGTGAAAGTAAACTGCATTGCTCATTGAAAACTCACAGGAACTCAGGCAGAACATGCAGACTCTACACAGAAGGCATTCCAGTCAAGAACAGAACTGCAAAATGTCTTGCTGTGAGTTAACAATGCCACTGAATGTGCAACTCAGAAGTGCCATATGTTCACCATTAATGAGTCACCTACCATGCTATTTCTAAAAAGAATGAGATTGTGCTTGCACTTGTTGAAGACTGATGTTTGCAGACATGTTGATAATAAGCAATTAAGACTGTATAACTGATACATAATAAGTTTCAACATAGGACATAATGTTTTGACAAGAGAAAATTGCAATAATAAATGACATTTTAGCCATAATGTTTCAGGAACAGTACATTTAAACCATCCAAGGGACTCTGCATGAACTATTGGGAGAAGGTATGTGGATTAAATCAGTCATAACAGTAAATCTAACAGCCTGCAGCCAATGCAGATTGGCTAAGTCAGCAGGATCAGTGTAAGTGGTATCATTATGTACTAATTCAGAACAAACCTGGACTTTGTCATGGAGGTTCCTGATGTAACTGAAGAAGGTTTTGTGGTCTCCATTTGTTTCAGAGGTTAGTTTCAATTCATAATTGACTTTGGAGGTTTTTACTAGTGATCTAATTTGTTTGTTGAGGCTGAGAAGGTAGTTTTTCCAGTTTGGAATTTGTTCCTTTTTACACTTGGATGACAGTTTCTTCCTTTTGTTGTAAAGCCTGTTGATAGAGGATGTCCACCACACAGGTTTGTGTTTCCTTGAGGAGCAGGTTTTAGTTCTGTTGGGTATGGCTGAGTTCTTGCAGTTGTACAGGTGCTTGTATACTGCACTGGCGTACTGTTCAGCATAGTTGTCTGCATCCTCTGAGGGGGCAATGGTGTGAAGCTACTGATACCCTCCCTTAGGAGGTTGTAGTCAGCTTTTCAGAAGCTTTTTAGCCTGATTATGGCTTGGGGGTTGGGTGGGATAGAAACTTTGAATGAAACAGACCAATGATCTGATCTCACCAGGGAAGAAATACTATGGCAGTGGTGCAGCGGCCACCCATGTTGGTGAGAACCAAGTCCAGAATGTTATCTCCCCTTGTGGAGTACGGACTGGTCTAGTGAATTAGAACTGATGATGTCAAGGAATCATTGGGTGAGTGCATTATTACAGGAATAGTTCACCCAGTCTATGGTGGAGCAGTTGAAGTCACCAAGGATCAGGGTGTTAGGGAGTACCTTGATGGAGTCAAGTAGGTCCAGGTAGGAGGAACGGGTGTCCAGAGTCATGGAGGGGGGGGGTCTATAACTGGCTGTAACTTGGATGGGTATCTTGCGAACTGTCAGTTGCACCTGGAGTAATTCCAGTGTGTCATGCTGGCAAACCAGTCTGGAAATGTGCCTGTCTTTAATGAAGATAGTGACTCCACCACCCTTAGTCTTCCTGACCTTGTTTTGGGGTCAGAATGTATGGAATGAGGTATAGCCTGGTAAGGCAGGGGTGCTCTCCACAACCCTGAACCAAGTTTCTGCGACCGCACAGACATCATCATCTTCGAGTGAGAGGAGAGCTTTCAGTGAGTGAATTTTCAGGTTAAGGCTCCTAACATTAAGCAGCATGACCTTCAATTTGCTTTTTGACAGATCTTTTATGTTGGAAGATTTGTCTTTGGGACATAGCCTAAAAAAGGCACAATGGGGGAAGCAAGAGTCCTGGCCAGGATCCAGAATCCCAGGGGTGACAGGTGGGGCCATCTCTGGCAAAGAATTGAGACCTGTCAACCATGTCATCCCAGGCAGATACTAGATCCCCATGGGAAGACACCAGAAACTAATACAATTGTTGAAGTCAATTAGTTTTTGTTGGTATTGTGGTATCATTCTTGGTAAAGGTAGAATGCTTCTCAGGGCTAGGGTCATACCTGCCTGAGACACATACTCTGAGAGCTCAATCATGTCTCTCTACATATAGTCCAGGGAGGTACGTCTCAAGTCATTCACACCAACATGGACAATGACAGAGTCATACTTGTACCTGTTGTGGAGAAACTTAAGTGGTTGCATGATGTGGTGGATTCTGGCACCTGAAAGACAGCTGACCATGACCTTCTCCTTGTCAAGCCTGGTGAGGGGGACATTGGTGTGTCTCACAATTGTGTCACCAATGCCTAGTATATTTGGTTTATTGGTATGCCTTATTGGCTGCATTGGTTTATTGTTATGCCTTATGGGCTGTGTTTGTGAGCCACTAGTGTGTTGTTTGCTGTGAGTGATGTGTTTGGAATGTTTGTGAGTGTGTTTTGGAGGACTCTGCCATTTAGTTAAGTTTTTATTGAGGACCTCTGCATAGGTGTGTGTGTGTGTTGTGCTTGGCTATGTGATACAGGTGGAGTGGTGCTTTTGCTGGCAATCTCCTCTTTGTCAGGAGTACTGACTGTGGCATGAGAGAGCATGGATTCCAGGTTACTGATGTAGATGCATTTCTCGCAAGTAGGAGAATTATATGCTAGGAGAAGAGGGCTGTCAGTGAACATGAGGCAGTTGCTACACTGTCTCATTATGCCCATGTCATCCAGGCAGGCAAGAGAAACTGATGGGAATTGTCCAGACATAGTGTTCTGAATACTTGGGCAGACTTATGGAGAGAGGATTTTGACAAGGGTCTGTCCACAAGAGTGTCGACCACAAACACCTTCTTAAATGTAAAATAACTGGCCTGAAGCACAATTGCTAAAACCAAAAGTAAGATGCTTAGAATAGCAGATCAATTTAATCAGGTTACTAATAAGCAGTAATAAATGCAGCAGAATAAAAGCACTTGAACCCTTAAGAGCACACAGCAAAGCAAAATAAGGTAATAAAGTAGGAAGAACATAGTTACAGTAAGAGCAGTTGAATAAAGTGTAAACATTTTTTTGTTTAAGTGGAGAGGGAGGAAATAAAAGAAAATTCAAGATTAACTAAGAGAAACTAAGGTGGCCTTTCCAAATGCTCTTGCTGAACACAGTGGAGAAAGCTAACAAGATGGGACTAGGAAGAGTGCCCAAAATCAAAGAAGCGACGAGGTAGTCCTTCCCAAATGATCTCACTGCACTCAGTTGAGTGAGCAAATGAGATGGCCCTGGGAGGAGTGTCCAAAGACAAATTTACAGCAGGGGTAGGCATTTCTTAAGCCACCAAGTTTAAAAATACAACAACAGTTGGGCGGGGGTGGTGGAAAGAACAAACAAACTGCACACAGAGACCACCGATATTCAATCATTATTCAAGGAAACAAATAAATAAATGCAGTACAGTTTTATTAACAGTCATTGAAACAGATCAAGTGCAAAAAAGTATACTTAAATCAGCTTTGTATATCCAGATGGTTGTAGAATAAGCATGTGTTATTACTGTATCACACGTATCTTTCTGATGCCTCTGTAATGGCCCAGTAATCAAGGAGCCTCAATCCTCACCACTAGCACCAGTAAGAGACGTACACATTGTGAGGATGAAAAGTACATACACAGTAAAATACAATTTCCCTTAAGAACACCCAGAGATCACAGTCAGTCTGGGGCTGGTTTCTCCCTCTTTCTCAAAATCCCCAATAAGACTCCCCACTGGAACAGCTATAGGGTTAAGATATCAGCTGAGTGGCCAAGCTAAGACCTCCAGCACCCTCTCTGTCCAACCAGTGCTTTGTGTCCCTGCCGAAGTAGCTGACACACACACACACACACACACACACACACACACACACACACACACACCTGGGAAAAACTGGCACAGATTTATGAGCTATGCCTCCTTCTGCCCAGACTATAAGGTAGTACCAGCTGCCATCAGCTACCCTTACTTATCAGCTACTATATGGCCATTACCAAAGGGTGTCCAAGCCTACTGTGTAATGTTACTAATAATCCAAATGATGAATGTGACCAAGACTTGCAAGGATATTGGAGTGGCCTGTACAGTGTCACCAAATGCATATGCAAGTACTCTCAGAGCTTATATATCTCTAAAGAAACCAGCCATAATTAAAAGGTTTAAATATATTTAATAATAAATAGAAGAACAAGGAAATACCCAAACAACACAGTAACTACAGAGTTCAGAATCACAGGAAATATTTTAAAACAACATTGCAGGACAGTCTCAAATAAATACAGAAACATATAAAATAATCTTTACTATATTTCTAACTATATCTAAGAAATAATATGACCTAAATAACTTATTACAGAGCAAGGCAAATGCAGATGAGAAGTGCTGAATGGATGTTTCTAGATCCAAGACAAGATACAAAATGCACACGCTGTCTCTGAGAGAGTTCTTAAATTAATATCACACATTACTGCTGGCTTAGCCTGGATTACATCACTTTTTGTTACCTGCCTTCAGTTCACAGGCTAACCAGATAATAACATCTCTGTGTTACAAATACTTATCTCTCAGATGTGCAGCTGCTAGGAAGTCACAGAGTAATATAAACACTTTACATTTTAAACCTAGTAATTATTTCTGTTTCAAGACAATAGAAAGAAACTTCTAGCACTAGACATCCTGTCTCCTTCAGTGAAACTGGGAGGTAAACACCCTCGTAAAACAATTCACTTATTTTCTTGAAATTTTGCAAGTTAGCTCTGTATGTTCCAGCTTCTACTATTAAAACATACATTTGCACAGATATATAGTTTATGTACATTTCTGTTCTTTTTCCAGTAGGATACACTGTGGTAACATTCTTGAAGCTGAGTACATAATATACACTTCTCTTACATTTGTAAGAGAAGCATATGAATCATATTACTATTCACAAATGACATATTATTATTTACAAAATTCCAGAGAGCTGGGCTGGCAGTATTTCCCTGTTGTCACAATCTTCCTATACAAAAAAATCACAACTGCAGCACCAACACCAATTACAGTAAGTAAAGAAAGTGACAACTGGAGCACCAATTCAAATTAATTTTCAATTTGAATTATTTTCCTAGACACACTTACAAGACAGCAAGAAAAGAAAGTCACCCCTGCATGTCATACCAGGTCCTACAGTAATGGTACAAATGTTTTAATCTAAATAAGATGTCATACACTACATTTGGGAGAAGTTGTAGTTCTATGCACACATTGTAGCATTCATATATATAATCATTTATGGTCCTTTATTTTCACATGCATTTTGTGAGGTATGCCAAGAGATGTGGTTGGTAGAAAGAGATAGGCATTTTCCATGCAAATAGGCTTTCTGAACTTTGATAGGTATTTAACTACTGCTTGCTTATCATGGAATGTAGCCCCTATTTCACTATCATAGACATTCTATAAAACAGATGAACCTCTGATATCTGTTATTCAGATTATGTGCCATATCATGTAAAATGCAACTTCCATCATTCCAGCACACTATAATTAAACAAACTTCAGTATTAATTATATATCTTTTAGAAAACTCATATCAGTGATCAAAAATCATTGTATAATGCACAAAAATATTTGCTCATTTTTTTTAATTTTGCTAGTTTAGATAAACTGTGTGCAATATGCTGTGTTTAGAAAAGCTGAATTTTAGATGAAATGACATACTCCCATTATCTGATAGTCACTGAATAAGTTTTTCCTGTAAACAAGGATTGTTTTCAATGTGAAGTGTTAACAGTATAGGACAACATGCTATATAAAGGTTTTTGTTATATTTTGCAAACAAAAAAAAAATAAAAATAAATGACTCTTTATAATAATTGATCATAATGTTTATGAGCAGCAGATGTCTTTCTTACACTCTGGTGTCATTTATGCTTCTGAGACATATCTGACTCCTATACTGAACCCAAAAGCAGTAATCACCATCTACAGAGTTGCTTGTTTCACCCTAAATCATAGTACCATGTCTGTCAGAAACTTTATTTCCAAATATTGTTTCCCTTTTTACTATGTACATTAATTAAAATGTAACTATCATTTAGTTATGGTTCACCCTGGTGGTTGGTGTGGTGGATTAAGGCTGTGAACTATAGCACCTGTAATACAGAGCTTGATTCTCTCAGCCCTCGTTTGTCTCTATGAGACGTTTCTCACCCTTGAAAGAGGACTATATGTCCAGTGGGCCCACCTGGTTAACAAATGGATATTATTATTATTATTATTAACCCTCTTGCTGTACTTGTCTGACATTATTATTTTCAGCCCAAGTGAGATATACTTCCACTTGGAAAACATCACTTTTTCCCCTATATATATATATATATATATATATATATAGATAGATATAAAACATGAATTTGTTTCAAAAATGCTAAGTTAATGATATACACACTAGTGACTCAAACTTTACCATGACCAGAGGCATATTTTTAATGTGTAAAGAAGAGTGGTATACTGGAGTGAAATGCAGTGTGATCCTGTCCTGATTACACATTTAAGCAATTGCTAATTTGTAATTACTTGTTTGCAGTGCTCCTGGAAGACAATTACTCTTATGCTGAAATAGGGGTCCTTGTTCCTCTCCCTATTCAAGTGTCCAGTACTCATTTTTATACCAACTTCATTTTTTTTTTCTTTTTGTGCTAAAAGGAATTACTGCAGCACAGAAAGTTCAATAAGGTAGGGTCAGGAGGAAAGTATGGCAGTCTGCCTGCTTATTTTAAGAATCCTCTTTTATGAGACACTGCTCTTACAGCAAATTAGATATTCTTGGAGTGTTATATGTGAATTTGTGCATGTTAGAGGTAATGTGACATTTGAAGACTATGTAAGAACTCTTGTGAGATTTCTTGCTTTCCCATGCTGGCATAGCCATAATAACCACTTCTTTGGTTAATACTAAGAACTAGAAACTTGCCAAACATCACTTGAACTCTTTATCACTGGGCCTGAAAAATAAAGACACATATAATTTGCATTAAGATCTACACCCATACTTGCCTTTTATTAGGTCATAATGCACAATGTTTCAGTTGCTACTATTCACTGATATGTTACATGGGAGCTGCAAGCTCAAACAAATAAAATACACTCAACAAAAAATAAATAAAATAAACTTAAAGGAAAAGGTTTCATATGTCACAAGTTAATCATTTCTTCTTTGCATCCTTCCTTGGAGTCCCACCTAGTTTTCTATACCCACAGACAGCAAACGGTATTTAGTTGCTAAGTCTGATTCGCTTGACAAGAATTCACACCCAGTTTAGTGGTCTGGTTGGACTTATCATATGATGTGTCTTTCTTCTTCCAGCCCTATTAATAACTTTATTGCCACAGGACTTGAACTTCTCTATCAAGTTTATCAGATTCTTCTTGTCTTTTGGTTTCTGTGCAGAATCTGTATTATCTGATGCCAGTTTATTAGGTTGCAATTCCTTCCTTTACTGCATGTGATACTCTTCTTTAGACTTTTTGGTGTAAAACAAAGTAGCCTCCATTAAAAGTAAGCATGTTTTGACAATCTGGTAGAACTCTTATGGGAATGATGCCTTTTGAATCTTACCAGCTACTATCTCATTTTAAATCAAGGTCAGTGGTAGCCCTGTTGTTTCTTTACTTTATTTATGACAGTTTCTGCCTTCTACCAAGATGGCAGTATATGTTTGCCCATGGTAAGGTACCTTTTAGATCTGCACTAAGTTTATTTGGTGGAATGTAAAGAATGAGCAATTTGAAAGATTTATGGGCTCTTATAATGTCTACAATGGGACAGTTACTACCTTAGGGACTTTGATGTCCATTACTGAAGACTGCTGCTATGCCTGCTGCTATGTCAACACTGTTGTTTCAAAATACATTGTGCTGTAAGGGGCATGTACTTTGTCGTGTTTGTTTTGTGTCATGTTTCAGCAATTATTAAATTATTTGAGATGTAAAGGTCATGGAAGACATAAATCATTTTTTTCACAGATCCCTCTTTTCTTTAATATTTTCTTTTATCTTTTTCTATAGTTTAGGGGGAGTTCACTGGGTGATGAAAAGATATTATTAATGATGGGAAAGAACAATTAGTGACTAATGAGACTATGTAGGGAAGACGTATTGCCAGGACCAGGATTTAAATGGCTGTCACTGGCAAATTTTAGGAAAGTATGGCACTGTACTTAGTGTGGGAATAAGACATAATTGTAAAGAGTGTCTTAATTTTTGTTAAATAGGTTTAGATGGAATGCAGGTTGCATTCTATATACAAAGTATATCTTGGCTTGTCTAGTTTATTGTAGCAGCAGTTGGGTATTGTTTAGATACCAATTTGATTTCACTAACAATTGCTAGACAACTATAATCTGAGTAGTTATATGATGAAATTTGCTGGAATAATGAACTAGGTAAAGTAATATTAACTTCTCACAAACAAACAACTTTCCACACAAAACAAAAATACAGCCGTAGACTGAATACTTAATTCGACCACAGTTTATTAAACTAAATAAACTAAGAACTTTTGTCTTATGCTACTGTCACAAAGACTTCATCAGAGTTGAGTGATATTCTGACACATGACATACAAGTACTTTAACCCAACCAATGAATAACCATGTTTCATAAAAATGGAATAATGAACTAATGTGGGGTAATATTAATATTAGTCTGTCATATTTTATTTGCTGCAGTCTGTAGTTTCCAAATTTACTAATAAGTTTAATTGTAGCTATAGACTATGTTTGTTTCTATAGCTGACTGAATTCAATGCATGGGGAACCACTAGAGACCTTGGAGGAATCACGGCTAACTGATATAAATGTTACAAGATCAATCAATTCACCCTTTATTTTATTGTGGGCATCACAGAGGGCTTTTTGTTTTTTCCCCTTCCTTTTTTTTCTGTGTGTGGTCACACTTTAGCTGACTGCCTTTAGGTATAAAGTGGATCCCCTTCTTGAGCATGTGTTCTACCTTCCTTTTGTCTGTCAGACTTTCTCATTTGGACAGAGGCCTCATCTGTAGGGAAATACTTAAAGAAGTCAATTGGGGAAGTGTGTAATGAGAAGATGATGATGTCGTCCCACTGCACCATTCTAACAGCTGGTAGCTATTGTTCCACCCAATGTCCAACATGCATTACATATGTATGTCACTCTGAACAAGTGTCATTGATCTACACCAGTTACAGCTTAGGTATGTGTCACAATCAGGGCCCCACCCTTCAACACCACAAAGGTAGCTATGAAGTTCAGTTTTCTGAATGTTTTTAGGACTTCCAGTCCTCTTACATTTACCCACAATTGGTTTTCTAAATCATGCAGTTTATTTTTATTTTTTACACTTGTACCTCAGTCTAAGTAGTGCACTAATGTAATTGGAATTTTTTTTTTTGCACTTAGATAGTCAGTACTGGTGCTTGAGGTCCATATTATACCTCATTTATAATCTAGGAAACCTTTTAAATAGTAGAACCATGTTTGTCCTCTTGATGTGCTTCTTTGAATTTTTCCTAGTAAAATATTAGCTGGTATCTTATTTATCTTTATTGAAGGTACTTTAAAGCACTACTGATAACTGAAATGATTATAGCTAATCAATCACATTCTGAACATTTTGCTGCTATCTTAGTCCTTGTCAGCCACCCCCTCAATATCCTGCCTTTTTCTAAATATAAACATTCTGTTTCTTTGGGGCATTTTCTTCTGCTTTTTACTTCCAACATTGACTGGCATGCTTTGGTATACTTTAGTATGCTTTGGTGTGCTACTGCATTGGTTTGTTTTATACACTTCAGAGCAGTATCACTGACTGAATTCATATCCCACATATAATTTGCATTTCACATTTGCTGTTCTCCTGGATAAGACACAATATGTTTTATGTTAAAAATCAAAATTACATTTATTCAACTGCCCATATCCAGGCTCTGTATTAGTACACATTACATGCATGTATAGCAACAACACTGTGATGCAATGAAACAAAAACATTAGTAGGCCTGTTAAAATTAACAATCAAAATGAATAATTAAATCAGAATGCCAACAGCAACAGTCAAGAGTAGAAATAAATTAATTCTGCATTAAATAAGTGCATTTAAGAAATTGTTTAATTCATTAACTCACAGTCTCTGTGGAATTTCACATTTTCTGATACTTGTGGAGTTCCTGGCTGAACAGTCTTTTACCTAAATTAAATTCCTGAGAATGCACTATTGCAATCTGCCTCTTCACTTCTTGTTCTCTTCTGGCTGTTCCCGTTAGGGGTTGCCACAGCGGATCATCTGTTTCCATTTCTTCCTGTCCTCTGCATATTGCTCTGTCACACCAACCGCCTGCATGTCCAGTCTCACCACATCCATAAACCTTATCTTAGGCCTTCCTCTTTTCCTCTTGCCTGGCAGCTCCATCCTTAGCATCATTTTCCCAATATAACCATCATCCCTCCTCAGCACATGTCCAAACCAATGCAATCTCGCCTCTCTGACTTTATCTCCAAACTGTCCAACCTGAACTGACCCTCTAATATACAGATTCCTAATCCTGTCCATCCTTGTCACACCCAGTGCAAATCTTAACATCTTTAACTCTGCCACTCCCAGCTCTGACTCCTGCCTTTTTGTCAATGCCACCGTCTCCAACCCATACAACATAGCTGTTCTCACTACCCTCTTGTAGACCTTCCCTTTCACTCTTACTGGTACCCATCTGTCACAAATCACTCGTGACACTCTTCTCCGCCCATTCCACCCTGCCTGTACTCTCCTCTTCACCTCTCTTCCACACTCACCATTACTCAGAACTGTTGATCCCAAGTACTTAAACTCATCCACCTTCGCCAACTCTACTCCCTGAATCCTCACCATTCCTCTATCTTCCCTCTCATTCACACACACATATTCTGTCTTAAGTCCTGCTGACCTTCATTCCCCTCCTCTCTAGAGTATATCTCCACCTCTCCAGTGTCTCCTCAACCTGGTCCCTACTCTCACTACAGATCACAATGTCATCTGCAAACATCATAGTCCATGGGGCCTCCTGTCTGATCTCGTCTGTCAACCTGTCCATCACCACTGCAAATAAGAAAGGGCTTAGAGCTAATCCCACTTTCACCTTAAATGGATCTGCCTCTTCACAAAAGTACTTATAATAGCAGATGTGAAAGTTACTGGACCAAAATGAGGGACTGCCAGCACAGCTAGCTGGAATTCTGTAAATATTTATTTTATCTATTTTTATTTAACATTTGTTTACTGGGAAAGTCTGACTTGGAACAAAGTCAATTTTCAGCGGAGGCCCGGGGTGAAATGCTCCAGATAATTATACATTATTTGTGAATATCAAACCAATTTCTATAAGATGCTTTTGTTACATGTTTATTTATTTATTTATTTGACATTTGTTTACTAGGGTGGTCTGACTGAGTCTACAGAACTGCTTTTCAGCAGAGGCCCGGGGATAAAAGCTCCACATACAGTACAATACAAATACAGTACAATACAATACAATACAAATGACCATAGAAATACTATGCAAAAATAAGATGAAAGAACATAAGTTATGCTACAATATATTACAATAAATACTAAACATCTAGATAATTCTATAGTCACTCACAACATATACATAGCCTATGAGTAGATAGTGTCCAAAAATAGTATGTAGGTAGTACATTGTATGACACTGACAGTTACAGTACATGAAAAAACAGAATGTCGGTTTCAGTTAGGAAAATAATCATCAAAAAGTTAGTGATGCAGAAAAATAGTGAGAGAGTTAAGAAAAAAGGCATCACAGACTGAGCAGTAGCTTAAGGGTATGATACAGAAATAGAGAAGGAGTTAGGAGAGCCTTAGGATCTTGCAGACTATGAGGGAGTGAAATGTGACGGAAGAGGAGGATGAGACTAGTGTGGAAGAAGAGGAAGAGCTGAGTATTAGGCAGGCTTTATGCAGGAGCAGAGCCATATATTTCTGAGAGGATTTTTTAGAGGCTTTGAAATGGGTTAGGCCAGGCATAGACCTGGTAGCTAGAGGTAGTGAATTCCCTAGTATAGAGGCAGAGTATGAATACAGAGAGTGATCAGGTTTTCTTGTAGGTTTTGAGATACCTAAGAGATTTTGTCTTCTGATCATATGGATTGATTTGTTGTGTAAGGTGTGACAGATTGGCTAGTGCAGGGCAGGCAGTAGGCTTGGAAATAAGGATGTGCAAGGTAAATGGCTGAATAAAGGCAAGTTGGTTACAGAGTTCAAGCCAGTTTAGTTCTAGTAGCAGTTTACAGTGGTGTGTACGATATTTAGAGTTTGTGGCAAACTTTGCAAATTTATTGTAGCACTGTTCCATCTTGCTTAGGGTAGAAGTTTGTAAGTTAGTTAGAATAGGAGCACCATAAAGAAGGGAGAGAAGTAAAAATGTTTTTGCAAGGGTAGTCTTGGTTACTGCAGTAAAGAAATGTTTGTTTCTATATAAGTGTCTAAGTGTTTGATAAGTCTTCATTATATTTCGCTGTATATGGGATTCAGATGAAAGTTTATTGTCAATGATTATTCCTAGAAGTTTGGTTTCCTGCACTATTTCTATGACAGTGTTATCAGACGCAAGGATTTTGAAATGATCAGTGACAATGGAGGTGTTTTTGAAAAGAAAGAGTACTAGTTTAGTCTTCTTTGGATTAAGAAAGAGTTGCACATTTCTTAACCAGGATTCAACCACAGTAAAGGACTGCTGAGGTTTTGAAAGTAGTTCTGGTAGTGATTGAGCAGTAGAAATTTTGATAGAATCATCAGCATATTGAATGAGGGTTCCAGGGTGAGAGGCAGTGTGAAGGTTGTTTGTGAAAAAGCTGAAGAGTAGGGGTTCGATGATGTAGCCTTGAGGGACTCCAGTAAGATTATGCAGAAAGGGTAAGAGTTCATTGGACCATTTCACTGCTTGGTTACGATCCTTGAGGTAGCTCTGAAACCATTTTACTGTGTTACCTGAGAAGCCTTTGTTAGACAGTGTGTTCAATAATAAGGGGTGAGACACTGTGCCCAAGGCCTTGGAGAGATCAAGAAAAACTGAGGCTGTATAGCATCCTGCACCTCTGGCCTTGTTCACAGTGTCTGTAAAGGATAATAGAGCTGTACTGTGCTGTGGCTGGGTCTGAAGCCATGTTGGATTTTGGTTAAAAGATTATTTTGCAATAGGTATTGCATTACCTGCTTATGGATACCTCTCTTGAGAATTGTGGATATGGGTGACAAGATGGATATAGGACAGAGATTGGATGGTTCAAAAAAGTTGCCTCCTTTATGGATGGGGGTGGTGTGAGATTGTTTCCATATGATAGGTACTTCTTATTTGCATAAAGACTTATTTATAAGGATTTATTTATTATTGGGTAGGCAACTGAGTTAGCAGCTGGTTTGAGGTAGTGTGGTAGAAGATTATCAGCTGAGGTGGAGCAGGGTTTTAGTTTTTGTAGCAGTTTCTTAATGGTGTCAGTGGGTATGGGCTAAAATGAAAATGGGGTTTGTATGACATTTTGTTGAATAGGGGGTTATTAATGACAGGGTTAGAAGTAGTTGATTGTCTAGGGTTGATGTCTGAGTAGGTTGAAGGGTTGGGTTGGGGGCCCATCATTAGGGATGTTAGTTAGTAGATCTGTATTAATTTTATGAACTGCTTGTTAAAGTTTACAGTTATTTGTGATGGAGGGGTATCAGATGATAGGGTGTGCTCTCTGTTTGCTCCAGGGTTAAGTAGAGAAGATATGGTGTGCCAAAATTTATTGGGGTTGATTTTATGCTGGAGTTGAAGATGGGAATAAAATGGCTTCTTATCTCTGTTGATTAGTTTTGTCACTTCGTTACATAGTGTTTTGAAACTGATGATTTTGTTATTTTTTGTTTAGTCTCCAGGTCATCCTGGCTAGGTCCCTTTGCTTCATCAGGTATTTACATTCCTTACAGAGTCATGGTGCTGAGTTCTTTTTCATTACTTTCAAATGAATGGGAGCTAGGGTATTAAGTATGTGAATGAAGTTGTTATTAAATTATAGTACAGCATCATTAAAGGGTAGTTGCTTAAGGAATGTCCAGTCTATTTCATGGAGGAGATTGTTAACTTTATGCTGACAAAAATTTGTTGAGTTCCTAACTGATTTTACAGTGTGTACGCTTAGTTGTTAGGAGTTTGTTTTAAGGGAATAAGTTGGTAGATGATCATTCAGGGAGTTAGACAGTGTACCGGAGGAGGCGTAATTGGTGGGGTGGGATACTAGGATCCAGTCTAGAGTGGATTGGCAGGTAAGATCTTTGCTGTATCTTGTTGGAGTATTGATAAGCTGAGAAAAAACATACAGCTTTATACTGCTTGTGAGGAAGTTTGAAAGCATGGCTTGCCAATTTATATTAACATCATCTAAGATTATTGTGTCAAGGTTTATTGTTTGGGATGCCCAGGATAAAATATTTTCCAACACTGGAATATTGTGACGTGGTGGGATATATATTGCTATTATACAAACCCTTTTTGATGTGTTGAGGTTCAAAACAAAGATTAGTACCTCAGCATTAGAAAAGATGTATATATTTTTATGTTACGGTGTGATGTTGAATGTAAAGGAATATAGGAGGGCTATCCCTCCCCCCCTTTTTTAGATTTATCTCTTCTGGTTATTTCAAAGTTTGGAGATATTATCTCAGAATCTTTTACACTGGGGTATAGCCATGTTTTGGTAAAGGCTGGTATGTCAGGTTTATTTTCCTCAATCCAGGCATGCAGTGGGGCTATTTTATTGCATGCACTTCTAAAGTTTAATGTAAGTATGTTTAAATCTTTGGTGTTACTCCTGTAGTTAGGATTACAGGATGGGCCTTGGTTGGGATGTATGCCTCCACATTTGAGAAGATAGGTAATGAGGAATGAGTACCGTGAGAAGTGTTTTTTTTTATTAATAGGTAATGGTGTCAAGTGTGGTTTCATAGGAGGTGAGGAGGCCAATCTGTGGCTTGAATAATATGGGAGGGTATAGGGGAAAAGCTGGGAAGAGATATCTGAGAAGCCGTGTTGTTTATTGTGGAGATGGATAGAGGAGGTTGTTGATATGTAGTGGTGTGTGGGGGTATGCAAGGATATAGTTGTAGCAAGGTTGAGAATTAAGAGTAAAGAGGTTAGACAGGTAAGAAGGAGCATGTCAACTGCAATGGTGGGTTTAAAAATAAAAAATTGTTATTAATGTGTTAGAATGTACTATCAGATGTAAATAGAGATGTATACTATCTAGTAGTATGTGAGCAACTTAAGGTAATGTTGGAAATGTTTTGACTTCAGGTTGGGCTTTGACTATGTGGTTAGGTGGTTTGCCTTATTGTGTGTGCAATAAGGAGGGGTGGGAGAGATGTGATTGGTAAGTAGTAAACTTAAGGTGCAATGTTAGTTTGATTTGTGTATAGTAGAAGAGAAGGTGGCAAGCCTGTAGTTAATGTAAAATAGTTTGAGGTGGTGATTGTATTGTGCTGATAAAGTAGAGTAAGATGCCAAGAAGTATAGTGGGGGGGGTGAGAATTCAAGGTGATGGAAGTAAGGGGAAGCAGATAAGTTTGGATAAATAAAAGTATGTAAGGTGTGAATGAAATGTGGGTGTGGACAAGGTAGAGTTGTATATAATTTAATCATAGGAATAAGGGGGAGTGGTTTGCTTGGGATATGAGCAGAGGTGCTGGTGGGGGTGGGATTTGGGGGCAAGGTAGGGGAGTGGAGAGAGCAAAGCAAACAAAGCAGGAAGAAACACCCAAGATGTTTTTTCACCAAAAAAAAATCAGTGAGTTAGAATGTTCACGGATACCAAGACAAGGTCTCTGAACTCTAAATACCTGACTTGAGTTACAGCATTTAATTTCGTGGTTATGGGCTTTTCCAAATCTTTACAGGGTTCTATTACACTGAAAATAGTAAAATGTGCTAAAGTGTTTAAATTCACCTTCAGAAATAAAATTCTTGTGAGTGTGTGTGAGTAAATTGGGGTGGGGTTATCCTTCCAGCAAATTCAACACTACAAAACAGAACACACTAATGCATGACTTAATGAATTCTGTTATTAGTCTGAGTCTCGGAAATTACCTTACATAGATTTAACTCAATTTATTGTTCAAGTGAACTTTTGCAACTGCAGGTGAAATTCAGCTGTGCAAGTTCTTTAAGTAGTGGGATATGATAACGTTTGCAGCAGCAGTAGTCAGACTTAGTATGTGATTGGTTCACTGGGGGAGAGAGAGAGAAAAGTTAATAAGACTTGCTTGATGGTTAAACTAGACAAGTACAGTACTATTTGTCTATACTCAGCCAAATTAAGCAATGTTAGGCAAACAAGGGTAGTGCACTATATTTTACAATTGTGCATTTCTGCTTTCTAGCCTTTAAACAGGAAAATAAGAAAACTAACAGAAGATATTTGTAGGTGTGCAAGTTTGGCACTACTGAGAACAAAAATGGTGTATTGGAACTGTATGTCATGTGTATATCAAACTGATTTGTACAGATGTTTGTGCTGAAAATGTATTTGTAAAGTGCTTGTGTTTAAAATGTATCAACAGTGTGCCTTGCTGGAGTGAACAGAAATGTATATGCACTATTGTAACAGTTTAAATATATATGTTTTAACAGAGGAAACTGGAAGACAGGAGATTAACTTTAGCCCAGCAAACTTTAAAATATATCTGAAATTAAATCACTTAATGGTCTAGGCCATAAAGACGCTATCTCACAGGTTTCAATACAGCCAGAGACGCAATGTCTGTCCTCAGAAGATTTCTGCATTGTCTTGGGAGTGAACCAATTACTAATCTGGAAGCATGGCAATATGAAATTGTTTTATGACTTCCAGCACCTGCCACAGATCTGAGCAAAAGCCCTTGTATGTGTATTTTTACAGGTAGGGGCTAAATCCTGCCAGCATCCAGCAATGGGGGTTTGCATGCAAACTAGAAGTCAGATGACCAGAAATGATGATATTCTGCAAGCTATCCCAGACGTAACATTTTAGATATTATTCTTGAGAAGTCTCTTAGTGAGATAGAGTATTCTGTTTGGCGCCTGACCAGATAGACTGCTCACTTATTTCATCTTGCGTTGCCCAAGTACTTTATTAGGGAATAATATGATTCTCTTGGATTCAGTCAGGAATATAGTGAAGCTTAGTTTAGATATTATTTTTATTTGTCTGATTCGGTCCTTCACTGTTATTTTAAATATTTCTTGTGATTTTGAACTCTGATGTCAC
This sequence comes from Protopterus annectens, assembly GCF_019279795.1. NCBI lineage: Eukaryota > Metazoa > Chordata > Ceratodontiformes > Protopteridae > Protopterus > Protopterus annectens. The sequence continues at coordinate 1,691,552,067 of NC_056737.1, read as the reverse complement.
TGTGAATAGATACTTAGTATTGTCTTGTTATTTTATTATTTATCATTAAATATATTTAAACCTTTCATTGTGGCTGATCTTTGTAGAAATATTTAAGTTTTGAGAGTATTTGCATATTTATTTGGTGACACTATTTGGGCCACTTCCTAATAGCCTTGTTCTTGGTCAAGCTACCATTTGTATTAGTATTAACATTACACAGCAAAATTGGATGCCCTTTCTTAAGGGCCTTAAAGTAGCTGGTGAGGGGTTCTGGTGGCACTGATAACTAGTTTGGGCAAAAGGTGGCATAGCTAGTAAACTTGTGCCAGCCTTTCCCAGGTGTGTGTGTGTGTGTGTGTGTGTGTGTGTGTGCAAATCAAATCTCAAAGAGTGTGTGTGTGTGTGTGTGTGTGTGTGTGTGTGTGTGTGTGTGTGTGTGTGTGTGTGTGTGTGTGTGTGTGTGTGTGCGTGTGTGCGTGTGTGTGTGTCAGTTACTTGGACAGGGACACAAAGCACTGGCTGGGCAGAGAGAGAGTGTTGGAGGTCTTGGCTTGGAACCCTGGCTAAGGACTCAACTCTATAGCTGTTCCAATGAGGAGTCTTATTGGGGATCTAGAGAAAGAGAGAGGAACCAGCCCCTGGGCTGACTATGTTCACTTTATGCTCTTAAGGGAAATTGTGCTTGATGCAGAGATCTGCATCTGGACATACTGTGTGTGCACATTTTATTCTGTCAGTGAACATTCCCCACAGATGCCAGAGGTGAGGATTGACGCTCCTTGATTACTGGCCCAGTGGTAGGGTGTTACAGTTACAAAGACAACTAAAATGAAAAAGTTCTTCTTCTCAAAGTATATACATCAACCAAACATAGTAGTGATTGTTGTACTGAAAAAGGAATTAAACAATACATAAATGTCTTTATAGTACTTATACAGAAGAATGACAATATCGCTCTAGCCATATAAGATAGACTCCAAGTATTAGTATGACTTTTGTTCGGTTTAGTAGGTATAACTCCATTTTTGAGTAATTTGCAAAATTACAGTGTGTACTTGAACTGCGGTGGTGGTGCTGCGGTAGCATTGTCGCCTCACAGTAAGACGTTGTCCTGTTCAATTCTCAGCTTGAGCGTCTTCTATGAGGAGACATGCGTGAATGGGCGTACCTTTGTTGAAGGTTGTGTGGCAGGGCCGGCAACTCGGCATGTAAAAATCAACTACCAATCATTAGTGGACCGTCGTTCTACTGTGGCGACCCCTAACCAGGAAAAGCTGAAAGACACAACAACAACAGTGTGTATGCATATTTGCACATCTAATGGCCAAATAAATATAAGTACCTGCAAAACAATACTAGTTAGAAAACCAGTATCAGTGCTAAGTTTTTCCAGCTCTGAATATGATTTCATCTGATAACATGGAGTATCATATAAACACCTTCTGGTTCAGGTTTTTTAATAATGTTATTAACATATGTTATTGGTGCTGTTAAAATTATACTGCATTTCAGTTTGCTACTTTATCCATTGTGCTACCTTTAGTGAACTAACTTGTCCAGTATAGTTCATTTTTCTTTTTATCTGGGTTATTAACATATGGCATATATTCATAAGATTGCATGGAAATAATTCACATTTTCTCAGGTGCTAAGTATCCTATTTTTTCATGAGCCATTCATGGCCTGTTTACTAAACACTCATACAAAATCCTGTTTTGAAATATGATACTTATGCATATATATATATATATATATATATATATATATATATATACACATATCTATTTGATAATTAAGCATAAATACTTGTGATAAGTGATAACAGGTAGACACTGTGTAGCAGTATTGCATGGTCTCTACTGCTCACGGTAAGTGTGTCTCTGTATCATGTACACCCTGAGAGTGGCTGTTCATCATAAACCATTGCCTAGCACAATATAGCTAATGTTTCTGAGTTACAGGTCTAATCTAATTTCTCAGCCAAAATGAATAGTATAAAACAATTATCAAACAATTTATGAATGAGTGAACAAATGTTGCTTTTTTGATTGTGTAAAACGCCAGCTTTGGTATGTCATAAAACCATGTTGTGTTTTTTATTGACTATGTTAAGATTATGTTAAGAATATTGTTTCAGAATTTTATCACCATGTCCTTCATGCGTTGCAAAACATATCCTCCCTGCAAGTCATGGCATGGCTGTTGCAAAACCAAGATGAACTGTATTGTAAAGTTGCCTTCCTAGGTAGCTGCAGAAGTTTTGCAGCACTAAGTATAGGCTGAGGAAGTATTCTGAGCAGAACCCCATGTGCAGGCAAGATTATGTTTATTTTTATTTAGTAACTGACGTTCCTGTTTGATACAGTTCCTATTGTAAGTGAAAGTTAAACTAATGTGAGTGGCACCACTCTGAATGTCGACTACAGTGAATTTTGAACTTGATGCTATACTTTTGCAGCATTTATGTGCGATCCATACACAGCCATGCAGCTTAAGTATACTAAAACTGCTCTGACTTGAGTAGAAAGAATATTATAAGATATGACACAAACTCTCAGTTACTAAATGCATTCCTCCTGTTCAATGTATAACTACTCGGAAATCTGGCAAGACAGTATGCAAACAAAAAATATTACTAAAAGAGTAGTCCTTTATCTTTTCAGCAGACACAAATCTGACTACTTTGGAGAGAGAAAAGAAAGTAGACATCATAACACTGGTGACTTGGCAAAGTAGTTTATGCTTATAATTATTTTTTTTTTGATAATGGCCATTGCTTAATGAAGATCTACTGAAATAAATTCAGGCTGTTATTTACAGCTCAGTAGACATATGTTGTGTTCTCATTTTATAGAGCTGTAGAGTGCTATACAGTCACCAGATTTTGTTTTTTTGGGTACTTTTTCTCTAGTGTTGATACATGAATGTGTTTTAATTGCCTTCTGTGTTTCAGATAATGTTTGTATAACTCTATGTTTTAATTTACAAATTTGGCTGTATTTTCTCATTTGTATGCCTTGTATTTTGTAAGGATTTATGTGTGTGCTTTTAGCATTGATTACTGAAGTATTACATTTGTTGTGGGTTGATAAATGTATACCCATGGTTTTAGGAGCCTGCTATTCATTTAGCATCATTTGCATCTTCAACTGTTTTATAAAGGCTGTTACAAAACTCCCAGTTTGAACACACATGAGGACATCAGTTATCAAAACCAGCTTGGCTCCATTAAGAACAGATAATGTAACCCATTGAATATGCCTCATAATATTCAGTAAATGGTTAAACATAAATCATATAATGCCAGATTCTGAAAGGCTTACCATGATGTAGATGTTTTATCCCTGAAGGTTTGCGCATTGCAGTAAGCCTTGGCAATTTAGAGACTACTACCCTGGTATGTTTTCAGCTTGGTAATATGTAAATAAGTTTCAATGGGGAAGCAACATGCTAAAACAGCAGTCTAGGGTAGTGGCTTAATGCTTTCCTCTGGAAAGAGCAGTTGCTCCAAACTACATCAGTGTGCTAAGTTATTTATTTATCTATTTTTTTTTCTTTCTAGGAAGAAAAAGTGAACATCATCTTTTGACAACATTCACTCATTCACTCTTATAGTAGCAGTCATGGTACAGTAAGCGCAACACAAAGTAAGGGAGTAAATGTGTGGATATGTGAGTGTGTATCTCTGCAAGGCATGAATATGGCTGAGTGTGTGAGTATGTGTGTGTGTGTGTGTGTGTGTGTGTGTGTGTGTGTGTGTGTGTGTGTGTGTGTGTGTGTGTGTGTGTGTGTGTGTGTGTGTGTGTGTGTGTGTGTGTGTGTGTGTGTGTGTGTGCGTGCGTGCGCATGCATGTGTGTGTGTGTCTGCCCCTGTCTAGATAATCACAGTACAGCAGGTAGGTATGGGATGCTGACTGTGTACATGTATGTGTGCATGCCTATGGGGGAACCTATGCTACCTGAATGCATGGGCTGAAAGCAAGATCCCCAGGACCCCAGTGCTGTCAAGTTTGACAGCACATTGCTCGATTCAGAGACATGGTAATGAACCACTAATGAGGTGTTTCTCTGTGTTGCTTTACCCATGACTTTGAATTGGAGAGTTGCTCTATCAGGCAGGGAAACTGATGCATTATACAAACCTTAAAACAGATGATGGGGTTCACAAGCTGGAAAACTTCTTTAACTATTTACAGAACACCTTGAATAAGTTAACCCTTTATATATTCTTTAAAGGAATAAACATATTCAGAGAATAATTAATGAGGGACTTCTTTGATGTTGCTCAATTTTAATCAAATTTTATAACTAATGATAGCATTGCCATTATCTATAGGCAGTTCTTTACTACTGAGAATGAAAAAAATTTTTACAAAATCTCAAAATCTGTTTGTTATAACAACAGGAAAAGAAAAACATCATCCAAGAGTTGTATTATTACTAGTTCATCTTACAAATACAAGGCCTTCTTTGATTTTATTAGAATGAAAAGTAATAATTCCATTTGTGCTGTGGTTATGAATAATATGAGTGTTTGTGGTTAACTGGCAAGGTTATTCTTCCAGCACTCCTGTGAACAGTTTAATAGTTCCAAACCCAAGGTATTACCCATTGTTACGTTTCAATATAATTCTCTACAAATTCATCTGATTTACTGAGGCATGCTCTTCAAAGGTTAATTAAACTAGCCCCAGGATTCAATAAACTGTAAGTAGGTTTCGCACAGACCTTACACAGAGTTTACATGTTTGTGAAATGGTGACTGACGAATGGTAGTGAGAAATGCATTTTAATAATGCTTGGTGTGCCTAAGTTAGGTTACATGGCTGGCAACTGTGTTGCTGGCCATGAAACTGTTTAAGCAAGCACAGATACAATTCTGTTTAAAGCAGAACAACTACAGTCTGCAGATTTGCACAAAATGCCACAATAACCATCAGGGCTTCACATATAGCTGTAAATCTACTACTGAAACATATCTCCACAAAGGCCAACATAATCTGGGGACTTATAACCAGAAATCGAGTCATATTTAACATAGATGTCGCATAGACTTGTGGTAGAATGAATCTCAAACATACCTGTCATCCTCTTTCAGCAGGATATGTGGAAAAAAGCATAGATAATGGGGTGGGGCAAAGGACTAACATTGGGACAGACTTTTAGTAGTGCACATCCAAACTTAGAAAGCTGATAGAATAAATAGGCTGCAGATTAGCATGAACTTTCTGAAGAGCATGAAGTTTGAAACTCAAATGTCAGTCATCACTTTCTGACATTACTCCACAATGACATGCCAATGATTTGCCAGAAAACAAAAATGTTATGAGGAAAAGATCACAAATATGTGACAAAAACTGGACATTCTGCACAAATCAGGACAGCTGAGAGGTATGCATTCCAATGTATGTAATAGAGAGTCACATCTGTCTAGAGATCATCCCAGTGATATGGCAGAAAACCACAAATTTGACAAGGAAAACATCTGGACATCCTAGGAATATCTGGATAGTTGAGAGGTATGAATGTGAAGTATATGGTCCAAGCACGCTACAAGACAGTGTACCTGCAGTGCAGAGAATTGTGATATCTCATGCCTGGCATTCTGTAGTGAAGTTGTGTTTACAGGACATGGGCTGCCATGTAAAATGATTACTCAGGGGAAGTGTGTGCATTCAATAGGGACACACAGATGTATTGTAGGAATGAACACAGGGAAAGAGGACAGGTGAAATGCTCTCATCCACAGCAGAGGAGAAAATGTTAATTGAACATGGTTGCAGCAGCAACACCAATAACATATCTCTTTGGTACACTACAGAACAGACTGTACAATGAAAATGTGCTGTCTGTGACTGTCACACAATGTGACATAATAGGAAGGATGTCTGTGTAAGTTAAACATCCTTATATGAATAATGCAGAGGACATCTATCAGGGGTCTAACATAGAACTGGGGTAGGGTGCATATTGTGAAGCTATGCAAACTGATAAGCCTGAATCTGAGTGTACTTTCAGCAGAAGTCTTCAGCAAGGTGGCCGCAGGTAAAGAATGATGGAAACATTGCAAGAACCAAACGCAATAATGGACAATCGCATAATAATGCCACCACTAATTCCATGCCTCTGACATAACATATGTGATGTGGCATGATAAGAGATGAGCCTGTACACACACACTTGAACTATTATGATACATCCACAGAGGGTAACCTCTGTGGCAAAAATTAGGAGGTGCAGCACCCAGCAAGATAAAAGCACTCTCATTAAACTAAACAAACAACTCAGAGGACAAATAAAAGTCTACCAAAGCCAAAGTTGAGGTAAGTTTGGCCTCCCAGGCCAAGGACAACCACAAAGCATTCTTTAGCTATGTCTGCAACCTCAAAGACAATGCACAATTGTGTGCAGATCTCCTTTTAAATGGAGCCACCTATACTGAGCCAGAACATATAGCTAACCTCCTGGCTGATAAATTCAGCTCCAACTTTATTCGTCTCTCCCCCTCAACCTTCCATCAGGAAATATCATCAAATATAACTCCCCCTACTATCACTAGGGAACAGGTCCTTAATTCTCATTCTATAACTAAGAACACTGCAGCAATGGGCCCAGACAATATCCTAGGATCCCTTCTAAATAGCATGAAACATGACCAATCAGGGCCTCTGGAATTACTATTTAACTGTAGCTTCTAAACAGGCTTCATGCCTCATGAATGGAGAAAGGCAACAGTCACCCTCTGCTCAAAAGTGAGCCATCTACAGACACTGGAAACTACAGACCCATAAGTCTCACTAGTCTTATATGTAAAGCCATGGAAAGAATTATCATGGAGATGATCAGTAGAGATATAGTAAACCTCCAGACACTAGACTCAGCCCATTTTGGTTTCACCAAGGACAGATCATGCCTACTGAACCTGGTGGACTTCTTTGAGAAGGTCACCAAAGCAATGGATGAGGGCAAAATCATTCACACTATCTATCTTGACCTGGCCAAGGCATTTGACACAATACCCCACTCAGGCATTGTTGACAAACTCAGGAGATTAGGTACAAACCCGTATGTCACCAGGTGGATACCCAACTAGCTCACAGACAGGACCCAGGAAGTTAGAATAGGGGAGTCCACCTCTACAAAGAGGCCAGTCACAAGTGGAGTCCCTCAAGGATCAGTCTTTGGACCACTCCTTTTTGGCATTTACTTCACCGAAGTCAAGGCCAATGTCAATGTTCCCTGGCTGACTAAATTTGCAGATGATTGCAAATTAGGAATTGTCATTGAATCTCACACTGACACAAATGTTCTCCAGGAAAGCCTGACACAGACAAACAACTGGTGTCAGAGTCATGGACTAAAACTAAATGCCAAGAAATGCATAACAGTATCCTTTGGGAAGTCATCCAACCCTGGTAACTATCAAATCGACAAGACACACCTTAGAGTTGCCTCACTAGTTAGGGACTTAAGGACACACATAGATAGTAATCTAGCCTTTGATCATCACATATCCACAGTGGTGAAGAAATCATTCTGTGTTGCGGAAATTATAAGCAAAGATATGGCATCTAAGTCCAAGGAAGTCATTGTTCCACTGTATCCGGCATTCATTAGACCTATCACTGAGTACAATGCCCCTTTTGTTATGTACCTAACCAGGCATAGCTAACAAGTGGAATGTCCACAGAGGTTCCTCACTAAAAGAATACAGCGCATTAGTAATATGTCCTATGCAGACTGCCTCAAGGCCCTATTCCTGTATTCTGTCTTCTACAGGCTTTTGAGGGTAGATCTATGCCTGGCATAGAGGGCATTGTCAGACCCCACTCTGATGGACCTCCTGCATATCCACAAAACAATACGAGAATTACCCGTTCTAAAGGCTTAAACCTTGCCTGTGATATAAATAGGACCAGCTGGAGAGATAGATATGTATCCCAGAGACTACCCCACTAATGGAACACGCTCCCCATCAATGTGAAGCAGAGTTCCTCCCTAATCGAATTCAAGTGCAACTTGGACAATTGGATGGGAAACTGGAAATTAAGCCTTGGTTTGGCAAACATGTCTCTAATGCAAACAGATAACCTGTAAATGGTTCATCTTCCAGGCCTATGCTTACACTTTTCAAGGGTATCAGAACTTGTCAGAGATTTGGGATGCATGGCTAGGCTTAAAAAGGCCCTTGTGGTTGTTAGCCTAGTAAACACCTATGACCCTATGAACCTATACACACAGTCATGGCACTGTAATATGTGTAAGAGGTGTTGGGAGCGACACTGCTATACCTGTATGTGACAGGATGGACAATACAGTCTAGTTAGCTTGTGTGCATGGTATATATATATATATATATATATATATATATATATATATATATATATAGGGTCTATATCAAAACCGCAAAACCTCACATACGCGAATACGATACATTGACACACATCAAGCGAACTGCGAAAACACCGAACATCCTGAACCGTGAAATTCAAAATGTCAAATCGGCATAGCTGGCCAACCCCACGGCCCGCTACGTACTACCTACCCAAACAAAATAAATAATCCACATATATACACTTAAAAAAAGTACTTCTAACCCTAAACTAAAGCTCACATATAGTACTATGTATGCACTTACCTTAACCAGCACCCTAACCCTAAGGTCCATAACTATTGCACAACTACATTAAGGAGCTATACCCAAACAAAATAAATAATCCACATACATACACTTAACCCTAAACTAAAGCTTACATATATTAGTATGTATGCACTTACCTTAACCCGCACCCTAACCCTAAGGTCCATAACTATTGCACACTTACCTTAAGGAGCTATACCGGAGAAGGGCCAACTATGACAATTCGACATTTTGAATTTCGCACTTCAAGATGTTCAGTGTTTTCGACGTTTGCTCTATATGTGTCGTCGTTTCCGTATTCGCGCAATTGCGGTTTCACAGTTGTAATAGGTAATCATATACTATATATATATATATATATATATATATATATATATATATATATATATATATATATATATATATATGGCACATTCCACATTGTCACGGAAGAGATACATGCCATTAATGTTGTTAAACACCTATGTGTGCAGTGTGTGCATAAGTAAAACATGTAGCGCAAATGCATCTGGTATGACAACTTGATTGATGTTCTGCACCATCAGACAGTCATGTATATTCCAAAGAAAGAATACCTAGGTATGGCCAGTAAGCTGTGTGACAGCACACTGTGACAAAGATGATACACTTCAGTCATACATCACTAGAAGATGTATAGGGAGATACATGAAGAAGGGTGCACTGTACACAGTTATTAGTGTGATTAAGGCTGGGAACCATGAAGGTATTATAGCGTGTAATGTACATGCCCTTTACATAGCCAGTATTTTTGTTACTTTCAAGGGAGTATTCAGCACTGTGAATACATGCTGATGTATGTACCACTTACAGTCTACCCCAGGACATGGGTTGCATACCTGTTGGTCTGATTATAGAGTGTGATATCCGCATTATACTTGGGTGGTGTGCTTGTTTCATGATTCAACAAATCCCTCCATGTTTCTTGGCAATGCAAGTGTTATCATGTTTGTGGCAGCAATTTTTGGTATGTGTTGATACTGTCTGTATTATATTAATATCACAGTTGGAGTCACTGATTGCTCACAGTGTGTAGTCCTTCAGGCAGCTGTTTGGACACAGCATGTGTATGTCATCTGTGATTCATCACTTAATAATAGGCAGGAAAGGGTCTTGCAGTCACCCCTGATGTACTGACCTGATCACTGGACCTGACATATAGGTCACATCGCACATTTTGACATAGTGAGATGTCACATTTGTCATACACTTGTCTACCTATTTGGTGATATAGCTGTTTATGGCCACATATGACAGTGTTGAGTGAATACCTCAATGAAGATTTGTGTCAAATGCCTTTACCTGGTCAAGTTCCACAAGATGATACTGCTGCCATCATGCATGCCCTTGATGACCTCTTTGAGGACATCTATCAGATATAACAATATTGATGTAGCATTAGCAACTCACACAAGTTTGTTGCACACACCTGGAATATTACTAGTGTATATGTAGTAGAGGTCCATGATGACATGTTCATCAACCTCACTGTTGAGAAGAGTCAGAATATCTATATACATGCAAGCATCAGGTGTTGTCCCCCACCTCAGGTGGATACATGTTGATGTACAACCTTGCATGGGAAAATAGGCCATGTGGAGGGTGTGTTGAACTGTGTATTTAATTTTAACAGGAAGGTGTATGTGCTACGTCATGCCATAGGTGACCTGTAATACTGTCATAGTCCAGTAATTCCATGTGATAGGCCAGGATGAAGGTAAGACAATGCATACTGCCTACTGTGAACTGGGTTAGGGTTTTGACACAATCCCCCATGCAGATATTATTGAGAAAACCTCCAAGCTGTGGATTATTCCTTCCGTCAGTTGATGGGTAACCAACTGGCTCACTGACAGAACACATCATGTGAAAGTTGATGAATCAACCTGTACCAGTAGAGCTATCACCACTAGCAAACCCCAGGGATCTGTGCTTGACCCTTCACAATTTAAACTCTACTTCTCAATAGTTCAAGCTAAAGTATATTTGGCTTATCAGGTTTGCTGATTCTTGGATATTGTGTAGAATCATTGAGTCCACCAATGGTGATAACATAGTACAGGAGCAGCTAACACACACAAGTGAATGGTGACAAAGGCACACAGTCTACAAATAAATGCAGAAAGGTGTGTTTGTAATGTTGTCCATCTGAAAAGTGGAATTCCATGTTAATCACACATTAACAATAGTCCTACTATGCAGACGCCCTGTGAAGCAAGCACTTGGAACACATATAGGTAGCACTCTGAACTTTGATCACCAAGTGTGCCTTCTGGCATTGAAAGCCTATGCTGTGCACATAATAAGTCATGCCATCATATTGAGATCTTAGGATTGTATATCAGCACTGTAGTCAAACCTCATCACAACAGTAATAGAGTACAATACTTTAGCAGCTAGCAGCTGCAGAGACCACAGAGCCTTCTCAGCAAGATAACACAGGGTCTACAAACCATGCCATGATGTATGTGGATAGATTAAAAACCATGTCACTGTAATCTTTACTGTATATGATGAGGTGACTTCTGCCTGGCCTATTGACGAGTATTTCACCCTGCCCTGGTGGGAGTACTGCATATCCAAAAATCGGAAATAGCTGATGACATCAGCAGTGTCTGTTGAAGAGAATATAACAGTGTCCCACATGCTGATAGAAAATGCTCTCTGGAATATCAAGCAAATCCTCACATGCATACAAACACACACATACACACACACACACACACACACACACACACACACACACACACACACACACACACACACACACACACACACACACACCTGACTGCAGTGAGATGGATATGTAGGAATGGGCAAGTATCCAAATACTGTTAATTTATGGGAGTGGAAGGATAACTGCAAGATTCACACTTCTGCTCTTCTGGCTAGCCACCCACACAGTTGACTACAGCGAGAACAGAACCCCTACCTATCTAGGTACATAGAGTGCAGAACTCAGTACTCTATGCAAGCACCATGGCACAAGTTTGACTTTTACATGGCTGCAGGCCAACTTAGAGTGGATGACATCAGCAGTGCATGTTAGAGAGAAGAAGGTGGGATGCCTGCATGAAATGGTTGTGTAGGCATCTGCAAGCATCAACATATTGTTAATCCATGGGATTGGAGCAGTAACTGTAGAATACATACTTCTGCACACATGACCACTGACTGCAGGGAGAACAGAATACCTACCTAAGTATACAGACTGCAGAACATAGTATATTAGTTTAGAAGCCTAGCTGTCTAAAATCACCAGTATCCTTAATGAGTATAGTTGGATAGCCATTATTACCAGAGTGATTTTGTGAGCAGCACTAACTGGCCCTCTCCATGAGGGACATAGGTTTCAATGTCAACATGGTTTCAGACCAGCCCACAGCACAACTACTGCATTACTAACATTTACAAATACCATCAATTTTCACAGAAATAATGGTAAATTATCATCTGCACTCTTCCTAGATCTGTCAAAGGCCTTTGACATGGTTAATCACTCAAAATTGTTACACTCTTTACAAAACTAAGCCTTAGACAATCATTCTATTGCCTGTTTTCAAAACTACCTAGAAGGAAGACAACAGGCAGTTCAATGGCAGAAAAGCTTATCCTCTCTACTACCAGTATCCATAGGGGTCCCATAAGGTTCTATTCTGGACCCCTTGCTTTTCTCCATTTTCCTCAATGACCTGAATACTACCAGTCCTGATGCAAACATCATCTAATATGCAGATGACTCTACACTTATCTGCTCTGCATCCTCATTCTCTGAACTACAGACAATTACCCAGACCACTTTTACTTCAATTGAAAACTGGCTCATTAACAACTGCCTAATATTAATTCCTAAAAAAACAACATTTTTACTGTTTACCCCCACTCGTAACATCAAACCACTTCCAACCTTTAGTATCATTTCCAGCAATGGCACATTAATTGCCCCTGACTCCCATACTAAACTGCTGGGAGTGGAAACTGGGCTGCCTTTACAGGAATTAATCTTTCCTATCCCATAATGCCAAAGCTACCATTGCTCACGCTCATCTCCTTTCAACACTATTATATGCATCCCCCATCCTAACTAACCTGTCTAAGTCTGACCTAAACAAACTTTCTGCAGGCTATAATAAGATTGCAATATGTGTCATGGATCGGCCAATCAAACCCATCACTGACTTTCTCTCAAAAAGCTCAACTGGCTGGAATTTCCCCACCTCTGCTACAATCAGCTTGTATTTGCTCACAAAATACTAACTCAACCAAACAGGGTACCATCATTAAAAAACATAATTATGCCACAAACCACCTCAGGACCTCTCCGATCAAGTGACAAGCTCCTACTTAAGGCCCCAAATGTAAATAACTCAGCTGTGGTTTCCTTATTTTCTACTCATGTTGCTAAATCATGGAATGCTCTCCCATCAGCCTTAACTCTTGAATCCTATTATACAGCTTTCAAAAAATCTAAGTCACACTAAATGGATCACTGAACCTGCCTCTGCTCATCCACTGGTTGATCCTGCTTCCCCCTCATTTACCCTGCTAATAACATTGTTTACCTACCTTCAACTACCCTGTTATTGATACTAAGCTTTGCCATGTTAATTAGATAAGAAATTTACACAATGACTCTTTATGTATCCTGATATATCCTAATATGGGTTATAATGTATAATAAACCTTAACAAACTGTTATTTCATGTAAAACTGTAGCTCAATATATGTTATTATTTCAATGTATGTAATTATTTCATGTATAGCTGCATCTCAATATTTATTTAATGTTTGTAATTTTTTTCATTTATAGCTACATTTCAATGCATGTTTACTATGCTCTGATCTTGTTGTATTATGCCTAAGTTACTTGTTAACTGGAGCTTTTCTCCCCAGGCCTTTGCTGAAAATGGACATGTATCCAGTCAGGAAGGGCATCCAGCGTAAAACTTCACCAAATCATTCATGCGGACAGCAATAAATATTTACATACCGGATCGGTCAAGGCCCGGGTTAACAATGACCGCCACCAGTACTGTTAGCCAACAGGGTGCTGGCAGAAATTGAGCTACTGTTGACTGAAGGAGGAGAAGAGGGGGAAGGCATGGCTGAAGACAGGAAGAGAGGAGAAAGGCTAGGACTGTGGTAGTGAGGGTTGGAACTTTGAATGTTGGCAGTATGACTGGTATAGGGAGAGAGATAGCCAATATGATGGACAGAAGGAAGGTTAGTATATTGTGTGTGCAAGAGACCAGATGGAAGGGGAGTAAGGTTAGGTGTATCGGAAGTGGGTTCAAATTGTTTTATCATGGTGTGGATGGGAGGAAAATGACATAGGAATTATCCTGAAGGAACAGTATGCTAAGAGTGTTTTGGAGGTGAAAAGAGTGTTGGATAGAGTGATGTTTATGAAGTTGGAAATTGATGGGGTAATGATGAATGTTGTTAGTGCATATGCTCCACAAGTTGGGTGTGTGATGGATGAGAAAGAAACATTTTGGAGTGAGTTGGATGAAGTGGTGATGACTGTACCCAAGGGTGAGAGAGTGGTGATTGCAGGAGATTTCAATGGGCATGTTGGTGAAGGGAACAGAGGGGATGAGGAAGTGATGTGTAGGTATGGTGTTAAGCAAAGGAATGCAGAAGGTCAGATGGTAGTGGATTTTGCGAAAAGGATGGACATGGCTGTGGTGAATACGTATTTTAACAAGAGGGAGGAGCATAGGGTGACATACAAGAGTGGAGGAAGATGCACACAGGTGGATTATATCTTATGTAGGGGGGCCAGTTTGAAGGAGATTGGAGACTGTAAATTGGTAACCAGTGAAAGTGTAGTTAGGCAGCATAGGATGGTGGTTTGTAGGATGACATTGGTGATCAAGAAGAGGAGGAGGAGTGTGAGGGCAGCACCAAGGATCAAATGGTGGAAACTGAAAAAGGGTAATTGTGAGCTGGAGTTCAGGGAAGAGTTAAGACAGGCACTGGGTGGCAGTGAAGAGTTACCAAATAGGTGGGTAACTACAGCAAAGCTAGTAAGGGAGACAGCTAGAAAGGTGCTTGGTATGACATCTGGACAGAGGAAGGATGACAAGGAGACATGGTGGTGGAATGAGGAAGTACAGGAGGGTATACAGTGAAAGAGGTTTGCAAAGAAGAAGTGGGATTGTCAGAGAGATGAAGAAAGTAGACAGGTGTATAAGGAGATGAGGTGCATAGCAAAGAGAGAGGTGGAGAAGGCTAAGGATAAGGCATATGAAGAGTTGTATGAAAGGTTAGACACTAAGGAGGGAGAAAAGGACCTGTACTGATTGGCTAGACAGAGGGACCGAGCTAGGAAAGATGTGCAACAGGTAAAGGTGATAAAGGATAATGAGGGAAGCATACTCACAAGCGAGGCGAGTGTGTTAAGGAGATGGAAAGAGTACTTTGAGGGGTTGATGAATGAAGAGAATGAGATGAAGAGAAGGTTGGATGTTGTGGGGATAGTGAATCGTGAAGTGCAATGGATTAGCAAGGAGGAAGTAAGGATAGCTATGAAGAGGATGAAGAATGGAAAGGCTGTATGCCAAGATGACATACCTGTAGAAGCATGGTGGTGTTTAGGTGAAATGGCAGTGGGGTTTTTAACCAGATTGTTTAATGAAGTCTTGGAAAGTGGGAGGATGCCTGAGGAATGGAGAAAAAGTGTTTTAGTACCGATTTTTAAGAATAAGGGTGATGTGCAGAGCTGTAGTAACTACAGAGGGATTAAATTGATCAGTCACAGCATGAAGTTATGGGAAAGAGTAGTGGATGCTAGGTTAAGAAGGGACGTGATGATTAGTGATCAGCAGTATGGTTTCATGCCAGGAAAGAGCACTACAGATGCAATGTTTGCTCCAAGAGTGTTGATGGAGAAGTACAGAGAAGGTCAGGAGTTGCATTGTGTTTTTGTAGACTTAGAGAAAGCATATGACAGGATGCCTAGAGAGGAGTTGGGGTATTGTATAAGGAAGTAGGGAGTGTCAGAGAAGTATGTAAGAGTGTTACAGGATATGTACGAGGGTAGTGTGACAGTGGTGAGGTCTGCGGTGGGAGTGATGGATGCATTTAAGGTGGAGGTGGGATTACATCAAGGATCAGCTCTGAGCCCTTTCTTATTTGCAATGGTGATGGACAGGTTGACAGACAAGATCAGACAGGAGTCCCTGTGGACTATGATGTTTGCAGATGACATTGTGATCTGTAGTGAGAGTAGGGAACAGGTGGAGGATACTCGGGAGAGATGGAGATATGCTATAGAGAGAAGAGGAATGAAGGTCAGCAGGAATAAGACAGAATATATGTGTGTGAATGAGAGGGAAGATAGAGCAATGGTGAGGATGCAAGGAGTAGAGGTGGCGAAGGTGGATGAGTTTAAATACTTGGGATCAATAGTTCAGAGTAATGGTGAGTGTGGAAGACAGGTGAAGAAGAGAGTACAGGCAGGATGGAGTGGGTGGAGAAGAGTATCAGGAGTTTTTTGTGACAGACGAGTACTAGAAAGAGTGAAAGAGAAGGTCTACAAGAGGGTAGTGAGACCAGCTATGTTATATGGGTTGGAGACAGTGGCATTGACCAAAAGGCAAGAGTTGGAGCTGGATGTGACAGAGTTAAAGATGTTAAGATTTGCTCTGGGTGTGACGAGGGTGGACAAGATTAGGAATAAGTATATTAGAGGGTCAGCCCAGGTTGGAAGGTATGGAGACAAAGCCAGAGAGGCAAGATTATGTTGGTCTGGACATGTGCTGTAGAGGGATGCTGAGTATATTGGGAAAAAGATGCTAAGGATGAAGCTACCAAGTAACAGGAAAAGAGGAAGGCCTAAGATAAGGTTTATGGATGTGGTGAGAGAGGACATGCAGGTGGTTGGTGTGACAGAGCAAGATGCAGAGAACAGGAATAAATGGAAACAGATGATCCCCTGTGGTGATCCCTAATGGGAACAGCTGAAAGAAGATGATGATCCAGTCAGACTATCTTGGTTAACAAATGTGAAATAAAAAATAAAATAAAATAAAATAAATAAAATAGAGAGATGATAAAATCAGTAAAATGAGAGAAGTATTATTGGAATTGAATTCATCCTTAAGTTTTGGTGAGTACCTTCATGAAGTGGACCCTGTTTTTTTCATAAAATCTCACCAAGCTGACATTGATATTATAGACTGTATTTACATAGCATATATCATGGACAGAAGTAGGTTAAAAAAAAAAAACAAGATAGTTGGGTACACAAGTCCCAAGATAAAAAAGTGCCCAGTCCTGGCAGGTGCACTAGTACCAGGACTAGACAAATGTCAATGTAGAATCCTCAAGACACAGAAATATTCCTACAATGAGGTTAGGCCAGTCCCAGGGGGGGATCCCCCCCCCATAAAAGGAAGTAGCAGTCCACAAAAAAATCACAAAAACTGATAGGCCAAAAAGAGCCATACAGACGATAGAGTGGACAATTGAGAATAAGAAATAAATCATGTATTGTTAGTATTAAGCAAGAAGCCCAGAATTTCCAAGCAAAAGATATACAAAAAGATTGTGAGAAAAATTAGAGGAAAGAAAAATACTTCCAGAAGAAAAACTGTCAGAAGCTTCAAATAAAGATTTGTGTTCATTATAACAACAGATACATGACAAAACATTATATACACCAAAAAACCTTGTGCTGTTTGGAAAAAGAAGCAACTGAGGAAGTGTGAAAATGTAAAGAACAAAATTTAGAGATGTTTGAAGGGTATAAAAATGAAATATGGACATGGGAAAGAAAGACAGATCTGACATGGTGGAATATTTACGCAAAGAAGAAAGCTAAATTAATCAGCACAAAAAGGCAACTCCACAGCTATTCAAAGAGAAATACAGGCAAATGTATCCAGATATGGAAAATGTCGCAATAAAAAAAAATAAGATCATAAAGAGGGAATGTAGAACAGAAGATTAGTCAAGTAGAAGTAAAAAAAAATAGAACCCGAAGTTATGGAATATTTGTGAAGTGAAGGATTCAGTGTAGAAAGTCTAACATGTTATATCATAGCATGATGGAACAACTAGCCCCAAAGTAAGGAGAAACAGGAGGAGCAGGAGACATCTAAAGAAGAAATATGGACATAGGAAAGAAAAAGATTTAACATGGTGCAATATTTATGCAAACGAGTAAGCAAAACTAATCAATACAAAAAGAGCAGCATCAAAGAAATTTGAAGAGAAATACAGGCAAAGACATCCAGATATGGAAAACTTTACAATATAAAAAATAAGAAAACAAAGAGAAAAACTAGAAAACAGGATTAGTAATGGAGAAGTTAAAGAAATAAAAACTGAGCTTATAGATTGTCTGCAAAGTGAAGGATTTAGTGAAGAAAATTTTACTCAGATAACAACACAACAGGATTGAGCAATGGACACCCAAATTAAGGAGAAATTGGTGGAGTGGGAAGCATCTAATCAGTTGCTATATGAAGATACTTTGAAGCATCTCCTAGGAAACCAGTAAAAATGTTCAGTTGGAGCTATACAGCAAGGAAAGAACAGGGAACTTTGGCAACTCCGACAAAGTCAATGTTGTGGATTGATAGGCCAGTGACTTCCCATATAAAAGAGCAATGGATGACAGATGGTGAAAATGAAGAGATTGTTGCACAGGAATATGTTCTGGAACTTTCTATAGAATGCTTGCAAGAAATGGAGAGCAAAAAATGCTCACTCAGTTTAGAAGAAAATGATCTAAGAGAAGAGTTGCTTGATTTAATAGAGATGGATAGACATATTAAGATCAATGAAAGAAATAGACTGCAGAAGGTAGATAAAACCCAAAAAGTTAGAAGTTTGATAAAACAAATGAACACAGTAGTTAGAAATGTCCAAAGAGATTCATGCAATATAACAGAAGTAAATAGGATGCATTACTGTGCAACCAAATCAATAACAGATAAAGTCCTACCACAAGAACACACGGTAGTGAGGGAAAGAACAGGGAGAAATCAAATGTCATCATGCATGCATTGACTATTGAAAACTATAAAGCAATTAAGACAAGATGTGTCATTGTTAGAAGAGTATAGAAAAGGGAACAGATCAACTAAAATACTCAGAAAGACAGACGTGGTAAAAGCAATGTGCAGTATTATAACAGATCAGGATTTATCATGCAGTATCACAAATAATAAATTATAAATATCAGTACAGACAGAAAAACTTAGAAGATACATAGATAAATATAAAATAAGCCATTTATTGATGACCCAAAAAAGATTTATAGAGATTTAGGAAACAATGTAAAGGGAATTGAAAGACAGCCATAAAAGAAAAAATAGATACATTTTAGAAAAATATATATGAAGATTCTGTGGAACATAACAAAGATGCTAAATGGATAGAAGCAGTAAAAGAAAGCATAAGAAGTTCAAATGTAAAGGATATAAAATTGGATGCAGTAATAGCCAGAGAGAGTGAAACAGAGTTAAGAAAAGCTTCTAATTGGAAAACCCCAGACCCAGATGCAATACCTAACTTCTGGTTAAAAGTATTAACATCTTTGCACAAAGATTTAGCCATGAGTAAGAACTATTTATATATGCACCTGAAACAGACAGCAGTCTGGCTAACAATAGGAAAAACAATACTCCTACTTAAGAGCAAACCTGCAAGCCACCCTAAAAACTATAGACCAATAACTTGCCTTTTGACAACATATAAACTATACACTGGAACTGATGCCAATAGAGTGTATAGTCATTTAGAAGAAAACTCAAATGTGGCAATACAAAAAAAGGGTAATAAAAGAAAGTCATATGGAACAAAGGATTATTTGTTGTTAAATAAAGTCATAGTGGAGACTGTAAAAAGGGGAAGAATCTAGGTATGGCATGGCTAGACTACAAAAAAGCATTTGACAGTACCCCACATTCATGGATAAAACAGTACTCAAAAAATGCATAAGATACACCCTACACTGAAACTACATCACAGTGACCATGAAACAGTGGCAAACCATGTTGCAGTTAAGACATGATAAAAGACAAATTATTATTCCAGGGATAAAAATCTAAAGGGGGATATTCCAGGGTGACTCTCTGTCACTGCTACTCTTCTGCCTTGCTCTTAACCCATTATGCTGTCTGCCTAACAGATTAGGTCATAGCTATAAGTTGTTCCCAGAAAGTAACAAAGTGTAAAGACTTCTCATCTTTTCCTAGTAGATGTTTAAAACTGTATAGCTCATCAGATGAGGAACTGAAAGTACAACTGCAAGTCATCAAAACTTTTTCAGATGATATAAGAATGTCATTTGGTCTTGATAAATGTGCAAAAACAACCTTTAAAGCAGGAAAGCTGCAGCACCAAGAAAACATCAGTTTGGGACAAGAATGTGATATAAAAGAGCTTGAGCAAGACGGAGTGTATAAATATTTGGGAACTGATGAAGTATCAACAATAAAACATGAACATATGTGAACAAGACATAGTAAGGAATATTTTAGAAGACTTATATTAATCCTGAAAACAGCATTGATATCTTGGAACAAAGTTCAAGCCATAAAACAATTTTCTCTTCCTGTCCTAACTTACAGTTTTGAAGTGATTGACTGGCCCCAAAAGGTGTTGGATAGCTTACACAGGAAAACAAAAAGGATGCTTCATGCTCATAAAATGATTTATAAAAATCAGTACATACCAAGATTATATATTTCCCATTCTGAAGGAGGTATGGGCCTCCTTAAAATTGATTACATGTATAGATCTACAGTCGTGGGACTGCATATATATCTGCTGACCTCAGAAGGCTGAAACATAATGAAAGTTTTGAAACATGGGAAAATAAATCTAAGATGACTTCCCTGTTTAGTTTAGCAGAAGCATATCGGTGTCAAGCAGGAATGGAAATCAGATCATAAATAGACAAAAATCAGGCAGCAACTGAATGTGCTAAAAACAAAAGAAAGAATATAATGTGAAGGATTGGATGAGAAGGCCTGAAATGTGGAAAATGCATAAATATAGTTGAACATATAGAAATCTCCTGAAACAACCTCATGTTGATCAATGGTGAGAGAAACAGACAAATGTAGGTTTTGTAAAACATAATTGGAAACAGTTGCACACTCTGTTGCTGGTTGTGACATACTAATGACAGAAGGACTCTATACTGAAAGGCATAATAATGCGGTAAGACTGTTGCACTGGGGATTGTGCAAACATAATACTGAGGTAGCTGAAAAACACTGGAAACATGAGCCACAAAGCATCATAGAAAATGTTCAAAAGATATATACGAGAAAAACAGATTTAGTGGTCCGTGAAAAGAAGACAAAAGTAGCATTGATCACTGAAGTCGCTACACCCAGTGAATATAATGTCTTGCATACAGAGAGACACAAAGTCACAAAATATCAGGACTTGCAGGCAAAAATGAGAGCAATGTGGAAGAAAGACACCCAGACAGTTTCAATAGTAGTAGGAGCAGCAGGTCTTATAAAAAAGAATCTACTGTCATATTTAGATATGTTACCTCTACATGTAATTCTGTACGAATTGCAGAAGGAGTCATTACTGGGCACATTGCAGGTGCTGTGAAGAGTACTTCTGGCTAACATCAAAGATTGAAACAATATTCATTTCATGAACTTTAATCATACTTTGACTTAGGAATGGGGTCTATTCCCATCAAGGTGCTAGAAACCCAACAGAATTGGAGAAATTAAAAAAAGTGACTTTACAATTACCCAACCAGTAGTCAAGGTTGTGCTTGAACATGACCATTGATGAGCACTGATTCACATGCAGTGGAAGTCTATTACAGATGAGTGGGAGTTGCTGCGGGATATATCTGTCTCATCAGCATGTTCTGTTTATGTCACAGGCTAGGTTGAGAATGCTGGGCGATATTATTCTTGTCTCATTTGATTTGCAGATGTCCAGCATTTCCAGTAGGGCACTGTCGGAGATTTCTCTGTAGGGCAGGTATAGGCCACCTCTCAGAGCTTGCTTGATATTGACTACACTGACAGGTCTTTCAGTCTTTCAATGTATATCATGTTTGAAGGCCCTCTAGTCTCCCAGGCACAATCCTGTGTTTTCTCCAATTGCTGCAGGTGTCTGGTAAGGTACAGATGGAAGGGAACATTGTACTCAGATAGTAGTCTGATAAAGGTAAAGTATAGCAGACCACCCTGGTATTGGATGTGATGTCCATATGTATGATGTGCGCAATGCAAAATGTATTTGTCACCACTATGGACACATAGTGATGAAAATGTAGATGTATTCCCAAGTCTCACAACTCTGTGTTTGAGGTTAGAGGGATGGTGCTATGTATATCATAATTAGCAGGGGTATTTCATTGCCATAAGGGATGATGAACCATTGTATGCTCTAAGGTTCAGTCCATGAGTTTGGTACAAATCATTTATGTGTGGCGCCCCCTTCTGTAGTATGTTACCATCATTAGGGGACTCTGTAATAGTGTGTCCAGTTACCAGTCATCTGCAGATTTGGTAAACCACAGGCTATCAATCATGGCCTGTTCTTCAGGGAAGTAGTTTGCAAACAGTTGAGGATCCAGCACAGATATTCTAATGGTAATTGGCTACTGGTGGGGGTGCAGTCCCCAACTTTGACAGTGTGTGTTATGTCAGTGAAACAGTTGCCTATTCCTGTACTACTATATATACTGTATGGCTTAATTCGCACATGGGATATCTTCACTATGACACATGAATGGGGATAGTGTCAAAGGCCTTGGATAAGTCAACATAGGTGGTATGTCCTGTTTTCCCTCATCCAGCTCTGTGGGGTCAGTATTCAAGAAGTCCACAAGGTTTAATAAGGAAGATCTGGCCTTGACAAAAACCTGGATAGGCTCAAGTGTGCTGAAAGTCACCTATGTCCCTGTGGATATGGTCCATGGTGATTCCTTCCCTAGCTTTGCAGATAAGTCTTTTTAGGCATATACATCAATAATTCTAGTTCTGCATGTTACCAGATTGTGCATTGCATAGCACACAGCATCTGCGATTACATTCTGTACTGTGGTTGATATATGTGTGGAAACAGTACTGAGACCCATAGTTGCAGTACTTGGGGAGGTGGCAACAGATCAGTGTATTGTAAATATGTGACATATTGTTAGATTGGGCACTCAGTCTATAATGTTTACACATTTAATTTCATGCCATATACAGAGAATTGACAGTAAACAGCAGTAATACAACATAATATGTACATTTCCATAGTGCAGTGAGCAGCAGGATTGATTGATAGTTAGGAAAGTGTAAACACATGCAAGATACACAAGTCTGCATGCAAGTAAGCAGTGGGAAAATGTGAGCCATATTGCTAAAGTCTGACAGTTAGTATTGAGTATATGAAATACACTTGCTTAACTGACTCTGTGGCAGCACATGTTAATGCAATGATACATTCCTTGTTGGGGCCAGATGGTATGGGTTTTGAATACAGGTGTATCAAATACATTGCCATTATATCTAATACTTTTTAATACATGTAAATACATTGCAGCCATTCCCCATTGCTGCCCGTTGGTGCTCAATGCGCACCTTCACACAAACATGCCTTAAAGAGGTGAAATGGGTAGATAGGACAGTGGTGAAATCAGGAGCAAGATGAGTGAAGAACAAAGGGAAAGCAGGGCAAGAATGTGCAAGAGAGAGATAGGACAGAACCATAGCTATCCATTTCTTTAACAGTGTAAAGTAAACATATGTGGAAAATATTAACTGAATTAGGACTATCACCTCCAGAGAGAGAGATGACCACAACACAATCATGTTGTATAACCAACTGGACCAAATCAAGCTCCTGTATCTCCACTGGCTAATATCTCATTAGAACACTTCATCTAACTTAAGTAACTCTGCTAAGCCAACCAATCATAGTACTGTTTTCACTTAGGACTGTTAATCTACTGCTCATCCCATCTCTCCAGGAGTTAGGGAAGACTACCCCAGCAATGTTGAGCTCTCCATAAGCAACTAAAACCAGGAAAAGACATATTGTAAATCAATTTGTTATTCTTCTCAACTAAAACCAGGTGAAGACATATAGTGAATCAATTTGTTATCCTTCTCAACTATAGCGAGCATCATCTGCTCTGTCAGAGCCTTATTTTACGACTCTCTGCTTTTACTCTGATAGTAGATCTATCACAGGAATTCTAAACTTAGGAATATCTTCTAAAATGTAATATTATATTGTAGAGAACAAATGTATCCTATCTGTTAGTTAATATATATGTCAGAGTCTCTTCTATGGAAATTGTATGTCAAAAGTCTGTCCTTAAAACTATGTTTTGTAAAAAATTGTTCTCTTGGAGCTTTTCTCCTCGGGCCTCCACTGAAAATGGACTTGTAATCCAGTTGGACTCTCCTGGCCAACAAATGTAAAATAAAATAAATAATAAATAAAGTGTGTCATGAAGAGACATGTGTCAAATGGAGAGCTACGTATGGGATGATTTTTATTGTTTTTTTTTTCTGGGACAGGTGCCCATTTTTTTTTTGAGAATGGAATGCTTGGGAAGAGGCATAGGAATATCTGGGAGAGGTAAGTTAGGCAGGTGAGGAAGCAATTTCAGACAGACAAGACAAGATACAGAGACAGTAATGGACAAAAAAAGGATGGGGAAACCATGATTTGGGTGAGGGTGAGGACATCCTGAACCCATGGTTGTCAAGCTGGGTGACAGTGAGAATCGAGTCCTCACCCACTGGACTGTCACCACTGTCACCTCAATACACTGCTGGCTGGAGTGACTGACATCTCCTTCTCCTCCTCCTGGTACATTGCAAAAATGAGGACGGGCAGCCTTTCCAGCCAGCATAGGCATGCACAGACAGAGCAGTGCACAACCCTATGCACCATCCCTGGCACTTCTCAGTGGATGATAAAATCACCACCTCTGCCACTGCTCCCAGAGGGTGTAGCTGAACCAGCCTCTGGGGCAGGACTACCTGAGGGGGCAGGTAGTGCAGGGGCAGCAAAGGCGGTGCTGCCAGGTTGGCTTTCATATGTACTGGGTAATGGTGCTGGAGCTGGTGGGGGCTGGGAGGGTAGATCATGTAGAGCAGGCCTACATTGCTGTGCTGTGGAGCATTTAGTGATGTGGTACACATGGATAACATGGACATATTTTGATGATATGTAATAAAATTAACAAAAAAATACAAAAATAAATAAAAAAAGAGAGATAAGGGTTGGGGTGAGAGAGGAAAAAAAAGACATAAGATTGTACCTTGATATGTGGCATGCAATGCATTGATACAATTATTTGATTCTATTGTTTTAACTATTACTTTCAAGACTACCAGCTCCTAACACACTGTACTACAGATTGCAGCAAGTACTCCTTGACATATGCATATATTGCACATATGGGTGTTCCAGTTAAACAGATTACAGTTTACAGCACGACATTTATACCACTGGTATAGAGCTTTGAATTTAATTTAAATATTGAAAAAAAAAACACAGAAGAACTCAGGTACGACCAAGGTTTCCAGTTTCAATTGAATTTATAATGTTAAAACGTAAGTGCTTTTGCAGAAAAATCTGCTTCATCAGATGCTAATAATTACAACTGAAATGTGCTTCTTTTTATACCACCTCTAGCAATCACTAGTAGTCACATGATAAAAATTAGATAAAAACAACATCATAGGGTGTAACTTGAGCTTACTACCCTACTGAATGATAGAAAAGCTTGCAAGCATGTACTGCTATCACACATATATATATATATATATATATATATATATATATAGGTTCACTTTATAATCCCAAAATCCTGAAATATTGAATTTCAGAATTTTGAGATCATAAAGCGAAACCTTACAATCTCGAAAGCACAGAAGCATGAAATTTAAAATTGCGAAACCTACACTAACCATACACCACACACATACATGACATACACACATCTTCCCTACACACACATACACACACATACACGCAAACCTACACTACATACAAGCAGGGGGGGCAAGCAAAAACACCACCACACACATACATTCCCCTTTCACATACACATCAATCACAATGCACACTGACACACACTAAAGCCCCTAACCACAAACCTTAAACATAAATACTTACCTGAACTTCGGCCTATCCATTCACACACTGCAACACCAGAAGGGCTACTTCAACATCTCTGAACTTCGGGATTTTGAAATTCACGCTTCTGGTGTTTCAGAGTTTTGAGTTTCGGCTTTATAATCTCGGGATTCAGCTAATGTTTCTGGGCTAGCTCTATAAGGAAGTGGGCATACCAAGTAACTAAAAAGTGGTAACTTAACTCTCACTGACAGAAGCTTTTCTTTTCTGTGGGAGTGGATATACTAGAATGTTTTGCCAGGTGGGATGGGAGGTTGGCATAATGAGTTAGGTGTTTAACTTACAGACACTTACAGACTTTAACTTACAGACACAAGATGCAGGATTTGATTCTCACATGGGGTAATTGGCTAGGCTTAAAATGGCCCACAAGGGCAGTTAGCCTAGTACTACTCTACGAACGTATGAATCAAAGCTGAAATTTGCGGTGGTGAATTCCTTCAAGTATTTATTGTAAACTTGAGTCTGCATGGTGATATAATGTTGCAGAGCCATCACTTTGGCTATCTGCGGCACGAGTTTTCATTTTGGCATCTCTTGTATACTACTCTAACTCTAGTAAATAAATGAACAATGAAGCTAAAGGAAAAAGAGCAACAGAACTATCTGTGAAACACCCAAAACAACACACAATGAGAAAATAAGAAATAAGATAAAAATATAACCAAACCAGCATCAAAAGTAACTCTCTAGCACCTCAGCACCACATTGCCTTCAATTGAGTAAAAAAAACAAGTGCAAAACCCCTTTTATATAATTAACTACATAATAATGCCATTTAACTAATTAAACAATTAAACAGTTTAAAACTATATTAACACCTTCCAGCTATATCCTACATTAATCCCTACAGGGGCTAAGGTTCCATATTTCAAAATGAAAACTACTTCTTTATATAGAAGCTTCTTCTTAACTTCAAAACATTTGTTTTGTTTTTCCATTTTTTTCTAAAATTGTACCCTACAAGCCTTCTGGATTTCCATCATGATATTGCAAAAAATGTTGTGCCAGAGAGCATTCAAGCTTCCCATTTTTTATATCTCTAACATGTTCCTGTAAACACAACTTGAAAGCCCTCTTACTTTCCCCTATATAGAACACCTTTAATGGACATTTCAAAGCACATACTATACATTCTGTATTACAATAAAATTTACTCAATAGGTTAAACCTGGGTCCCTTTATATATTCAGAAGTGCAAACTATATACCTGCATACTACACATTTACCACAGGGGAATGTACCCCTCTGTGGAGAAACCTTATATATTCTATTACTTGGAATCACTAATTTACTAGGCACAAGCCTATCTTTAATAATTCTACTCTTCCGGAACAAAAGCATTAGATACCTACATAACACCATAGATTCCTTAAATTTAAAAAGATAATCACAGTGTTGTTTTATGACAGCAAATTGTTCACTGAAGAAGTCATAAGTAGTGACTGGATATATTCTATGTTGGTTATATTAATTCTGTATTATATTCCTTCCATGTTTACACCCCCCCCCGGATTCAGTAATCCTCTGTGTAAGACTAAATAAGTCTTACTCAGAAACTGCAGCCTAAGAGGATGATGTCAGCACACCATGCATATTCACAAGGGCGTGCTGACTCAACTCTAAGGCTAACATGGAGCATGCACGAGTGCAGGAGGGTGTCTCAGAGTGACGAGCAGTCAAAAAATCCATGCCCATGCAAGTCCCACAATCGTCAAATGTAAATGACATGAGTGAGTCTGCTCAAATGTGTACATACACAACACTACACTCCCCCACATTCCAAACCCCTGTACAATTATAAAATGTAAAACTCTTATTTTTTTTTATTATTCCCAAAATAGCTGCCTGTATTTATGCGTTTGCCAGGTTTGCCCATTGCTTAGCTATAGTTAGCAGTTTAAGCATCAAAGAGGATAATAAGACACTTATATGCAAATTAAGCCAAATAACAATAGTGTAGTGGTAGAGCCTTTGCATAAAGAAGAGGCATTCCCAATTCAAGTCCCTCCACTCCCCTTTCTGTTTTCTGTATGAAATCTGTATAGAAAAATAATTCCTGACATTTATCTTTTAAAATTTAGTAAATAGCATTGAAATGGCCTATGTAGTAGTGAATGATATTTAGTACATATATAAGAAGGTGAATTGGTTATGCATACTGATGAATGCATAAGTAACGTATCTTAAGCAATGTAAAGCACTGCTAAGCAAAGTTTACCAGTATTAAGCACATTTAAGTATAATTGCTCATAGCCTGGCACTGCTTTAACTAGCGCAATGGCTTTGCGTGAAACTGTGCATCGCGCCAACTAGCGCAAACAAAACATGTTTGGGCGAAGCTGCGCACCTCGCTAACTAGCGCAACATCGGGCAACTTCAGACAACATAGAGCAACATTGGGCAAAGTTGGCTAAACACAGCCAAACCTCCTAGCCAGTCAGGCCAGTAATAAAATAAAAAGCAATGACAGGCCTCGAACCCAGGATACTGTGCACCATAATCATAGTACTGAACCACTAAACCATGACAGCTTTTGATATTCATGCACTGTCAACACACACATATAGATTAATGAAAGTTTACCCAGTGCTAAGCAGGTGTGCTCTCAGCTGAGAATTTTCAAAACCGGCCAATCACAAATAAGTGTGGGAAATGAGGCATATTTAAGCTCCATAGGTGGGAATACTTGCCATAACTGGTTGTAGCTCCCATCTGCTGGCAGCATAGCTGGTGTTGGAGAGGGCTCTTGCTTTCAAGCGCAACAGTGGGGCATTGAGGAGTCAAAAGTGATGGTTTGGCTCCTCGTCCATGATCATGATGCCAGACTCCTGCAGGGCCAGTTCCAGGGCACTGAATACAAAGCGGAAGCCTGGAACCATCTCGCACATGATCTCACCAGTGCCACAGGCATCCCTCGGACTGGTGAGCAGGTCAGACACCACTACAGAGACCTGAAGAGACGCAAGCAGAACCAACTGAACCAGTGAATACATGAGGCCGGTGGGATGCAAAATGCCCCACTAATGTGTAGGTAGCCATGGAATGAGATATGGAAGAATTGCTATTGTAGTCGATATTATGGATAGGTAAATGTCTCAATATCACTTCACTTACTTCCCAGCTACAGGTGTCCATGCTGTGAATCAGCAAGCCTATGCAGATAGGCTGCTAAGGCTGTGCCACCAGGCAGGTTAGTAATTATTCTGCATGTATTGTTATATAAAATAAGGGAGAGAGCCCGAAAAAAAGTGTTGTAGCCCAATAATAAAGGTATAATAAGTCTTGAATAACCTCTCTGCATGTGCTGTTATGTAAAACAAGTGAGAGAGCCTGAAAAAGAGTATTGTAACCCGTTAATAATGGTATAATAAGTCCTGAATAATTTCTCTGCATGTATTGTTATATGAAATAAGTGAGAGAGCCTGAAAAAGAGGGTTATAACCCATTAATAAAGGTATAATACATCTTGAATAAGTCAACTGCATGCACTGTAATATCAAATAAATGAGAGAGCCTCTAGAAAAGTGTGTAATGTAATTAATAAAGGTATAATTCCTGGAGTGTGTCCATGTCACTTTCTTTGAAATGTTGTACTCTTGCATTATAGAAATAGTACTGTTGTATTAAGTGCTGTCAACCCACACTTGGGTAGGCCCCTAGAAAGTGGATGAAGGGAGTGCCAGTATCTGTTAAGCATATATACAGTCCTCAACTTTTGGTTCATGGTTGGCATGTATAGGTAAATATGGCACATGAGTAGCTTGTTACTGTATTCCCCAGAAATGTCAGTGTGCTGCTAGAAATGTAGGGGGCTGTTAAAATATAACTGATAATGTC
Organism: Protopterus annectens; assembly: GCF_019279795.1. Classification (NCBI taxonomy): domain Eukaryota; kingdom Metazoa; phylum Chordata; order Ceratodontiformes; family Protopteridae; genus Protopterus; species Protopterus annectens. Next base: position 1,691,522,441 of record NC_056737.1, on the reverse strand, counting down.
ACCTGAACACATTCAGATATGTAGATATATAAATATAAATAAAATATATAAATACATAGCAGTAACATCTGCATCCTGGACAGTTTGTATGTCAGATACAGTTCAGGTATATAAGGAACTAGCAATACCCATTTCACAATTTAACGGATATTACCTAGTGTAATAATACATGTAGGGGATATATACCTAAAGTCAATAGGAATGTAGTGTAAACTATAAGTACATATAAGTTGTTAATGGAGGTATCTTTTTACACCATACTGTATGTGCATAAACAATGCAATTCCACACCTCAATGGCGATGTCTAATCTCAAAACATTTGTTGGGACATATGTCCTATTGGTTTATAAATATCTGCATTTACTTTGATACATGTGCCCTGTTCAAATACCACAATCTTGGTGGCCTGTTACCACCAATCAATCCTGCATGCTGTTGGAATGTCCCCTGTTGTTCTATATATGCATGTGTTATGCTTGCTGCTCAACTGTTGTAACTCTGGTGTGTTGGGTTAATGGGAATATTACTACATGCTGTTACAACTAATTTGGAATGCTGTTCACTGTTACCAACCCATATTGTCATTAAATCCACCTAAACATAGAACGTATGGGAAGGTCGGTCCCAGCGGACCCACCTGTCCCACCTCAGCTGGCGATGGCACCTGGCACCAGCAGGTCCGGTGCCCAGCCCGGGACCTCCTCCTCCATTGGTCCTGTGCCACCTTCAGGTGGAAGCACTGCAGGGAATTGGGCTCATCCCCCACTACAAGCATGGCCGGAGGAGGGCCACCTATCACCCTCCAAATGGTCTGGGCTGTGGTGTGTAGGGAGATTAAGCGTTCAGTCACTGATCCTCTATGCCAGCTTGAGGCACAAGTGGTGCAACTCATGGGTGAGCCTGCCCCTCCTACGCAGCCCCCAGCACAGCCACCCTCTGGGCGGTGAAGGTGCAGTGGTGACTGCCCATGGGTGGGGATCTCACTTACACTGTTGCCATCTGTGGGCTCATGGGCTTGCGATTTCCAAACATCCTTCCCCGTCAATGGTGTTCACCCACCACACATGTCATATTCTGCCCCGGTATGCGTCTTGTTTGTCTTGTTTGTTTACCTCCCCAACCTACCTCCCCAAATATACCTACTTCCCCTACCCCACATTCCACTCTAACCTGAAAAAAAAAAAAGGGCAATCTGCTCCCAAAAAAAAATTATGCCCCATACATAGCTGCGTATTTTGCACACATGTCCGCTGGATGCATAAACTGATATTTAATTGGCAGTACAACATATTTTGTTGTCCTCACCCCTCTCTCTTGGGTGGAATGTTTCAAATTTCTAGTATATGCACAGCTGTTGCTGTTAAAGAAATGGACAGCTATGGACCTTCCCTACACCTGTCCTGCACATCCCTAGCTGTTTTCCCTACTGACTTTCCCTCTCTGTGCCCCTTTTTCACCACTTTCCTATCTCTCCATTATCTTTTCTTTCAAAGAAATGAGTACGGGGGTTAGCAGGAGTAAGCACTTTTAAGCAGTAGTTAGCGGGTTTGCGTGAGTGTGCTCTTGTGTGCGCTTAGCTAAGTATTGCTAAGCTTCGCGCAAACCCGCGCAAGCCCGCTTACAACTGCTTAAAAGTGCCTTAGTCACCCTGCATGTGAGGGCCCTTGTTCTGCTCAGCAGCAAAATAAAACACCACTGTCAGTCGTGAACCCCGGACACACTAGACTGCATGAAGTATTACAAAGCCACAGTAGATATACAGCAGGTTGTTGCTGAAATATACATATCATGCATCAGAATGAGTGAATGTAAAGGAAAGATAGGAATGCCATAACACAAAACTTGTTCTGTGGAACTTTACCAGCAGTTGTTGTGGAGTTGCATTACATGACTGTGATAACAGAACCAGCCATTCTAGCAGTAAATAATGTTACAACAGCACTTTACAACCTCCACACAGTATCATAGCAGGACAATATCCACCCAAATGTACAAAATACCTCTGTGTTCAGGGTCCAGCAAGGATGTAGGTAGGCATACTCAGTACTGTAATTGTCCAGCTTTCATGAGCATCCTGTGCTAATGTCAACAAAAAAGCACAAACTGTGCAGAAGTGAGTGCATTAATATTCACAGTATAGCAGTTCACAAGCAGTTCATGTGCCAAATGAAAACATCTCAATTACTACATATGTATGGCAGCAAATTGTATAAGTAGAAAAGAAACTACATACTCCCATGTATCTTGTGTTAGCATTTGTAGGGGTGAGTACAATTCTACACTGACAACTGTGTACTGGAAGTGGCAACATTCAGGTCTGAGTACAACATTCAAATCACTGGCTACACCCCTAGCTTTAGATATAAGAAGTATACCAACCTTCTGACTTACACAACGATGTCAACAGCAAACAAGCATGGTCCCCACTTTGGAAAGCTGAAAGGGCTACGCTTACCTGACTTAGCAATTTATAGCATTGGGTTGCTATGACAGTGAGTACAGCAATTACCACACAGCAGGCTTAATGCAATTACCAAATGGTGGTTACAAATTGGTGCAGAGGCCATTACATGCACATTGTGCAGATACCTATAAAAGCAGGCTGTACTTGCTGTCCACGCATGCAATCATTTCATTGCAGTTATGGAGAGGGAGAGAGAGAGAGAGAGAGAGAGACAGACAGACAGACAGCGACATCCACAACAACAGCAACGAATAAAAAAAAGATATTTAAAAAAATATATATATTGAATATATATATATATATATATATATATATATATATATATTGAAAAAAATTAAGATATTAAAAAAAAATTACAAAACACAAGGAACTGACAAATACACACACATACAAAGGAAAGGTATGTAACAGATATGTATTTACTGGCATGTAGTACATGTTTTTGAAGAGTACACTGCATACTTTGAATCATCCATATGTGGCAGCAGTACGTATCTATGCACAGATGCCCTGCATAACTACTACCATGGAGAAATCAGTGTGTAGCTGTGTGCAGTGGGATATGACTGTGACATATGTAATTCAGTATTAAATGTCAAACATCTGATCCATGTTATCTGTGTTCTGTACAGTAGTGTGTACAATGTCTGTTTGGGGGAGTAGCGCATACAGTTATAAAAACATGGATGTGACAGAGTAACAAATGCATGATAGTCATATTAACATGTAGCTTAGCATTGGCAACAGCTGTACCAGGCTAATATGCTCATCTAGCATTTGCAGCTATATATACACCCTCTAATATTACTGTGTGCTCACATGTGGCACCTGTCCATGTTGCAGCAAGGCCCAACAGGTCAGCTGTAAGGTACATGAACTTACAACAGTGTGGACCTTGTATTTGTATGGCACACACATACGGAGAGATCTGTCTGTGTCAGATATATTAACATCTGTACATGTGCATAGAGCAAGGGACATACTGCAACTGTTTGTGAAGGGTGGACATATATATGTTGGTGAAGGTTGTTATGTGCATATTTCTATGTAGGTTGTAGTGTGTGGCAAAGAAAAGAGCATACAGTGCTGGTATATGACATGTGGTGGTTAAACGCTGTGGGTATGATTTGTCAGGTTTACAGTGTTGCAGCCAGTGAGACCTGCTAAAGCTACATGGGCTGAGAACACCTTCAATGCATTCTGCACAACACTGTGCAATATTATTACATAACTGTATACCTCATAACCTTTGCATAATTGATATTCCCACCATGAAAGTTGGACTGTATATGTTCCTATATGTATATCTATATGTACACCAATGGATGTTTATATGTATGTGTGTGTAAATATATATATATATATATATATATATATATATATATATATATAGAGAGAGAGAGAGAGAGAGACAGGGTCATATTTACTGCGACAGATGCCTGGTAACAAAGCCATGGACTCAAGCTCAATGTTGAAACTGCATTGGCATCCATTCTGGCAAAGACTTCGTACCCATGAACTACCACATAGGTGGTAGTCTACTTAACACCGAAAATGTGATAAGAGACCATGGGACACAGGTGGACAGTAGTCTCCCCTTTGATAATCCCAGTGCCACACTAGTCATGTAATCTCTCTATGTGGCACACCTCATCACAAAAGGTGTGTCATCCTGGGAAATATAGGTCAGTGATCCCCTCTATTCATCACGCATAAAACCCATTATAGAGTACAATGCCACATGTGGTATGTACCTCACAAGACATCTATAGCAACTGGAAAGGCCACAGACATACCTCACAAAGAGTAATACTGGCCTCAAACAGATGCTCTATGCAGACCATCTCACAAAACCACAGCTAGACTGTGTTGCATACTGCCTACCCAGAGGTGGCCTCTGCCTAACATACAAAGCTATGTCAAACCCAGAGCTGTTGGACATGCTCCACGTAAACAGATCACAACCACTACGAGCTACATGCTCTGGGGACCTATACCTTGTCACCTCAATAGACAGAACATGCTGGAGGGATAGATTCCTATCTCAGAGACATCCCATACTCTGGAGCAAACCACCTATTAATAGCAAACCAAGCTCCTCATTAGCAGTTGTCATGAATAATCCTGATGATTGGATGGGAGATAGGAAATACACACTGGGAATCACCTCTGTGGCTCTGCTGGATAGGGGCACGTGAAATTAAATTACATGTGTGTCAAAGGCCAGGGTAGCATATGGCTAGGCTTCTATAGGCCCTAGGGCCAATAGCCTATTACCTACCTATGAACCGATGCACACCCACATGTACTTTTTGCAATAATTGCTATGTGAGATTGACTGAGTGTGATGGTGAATGTGTTGGTGAATGTGTCGAGGTTCTGTAAATGTGTGATAGTTTAGTGGGAAACTGTTTCTGTCATGCTATTTTGTGTCCTAGCTCTGATCCCAGCAAAAGATGTGCATGCTATTGCTTGGCAGAAAAAGCCGTATGGCATACGGTCTGACGTAATCCCTTTGTGTGTACTGGGGTGTGCCATTGTAGGCTAAAGCAGTACATGTATGCTTATTGATTGGTACTGCTGGTGAATCCAAATCCCGTATGAACTGTAGTACTACCTGAGGCTGTAGGCCTAAACAGCACAGTATGGTGTATGTCCCATAATGTTGTATGGCCCGCATAATGTTTTGTAAGTACTGACACAACGTACTGTATGGTAAACAGGTAAAGCTCATCTGGGCTGCCATATCTTTGTGTCTTGTATGTATGTCTGATGTGTGTGTGGGTATGCCAGTAACATGTCCTCCGTCATATGTGTGTTACAGGATGTAAGTGCATATCTAGCAACATGTATAGTCTAGTACAGCAGTATAAATGATACAAACCACCCAATGTTACAGGCACCTTTGCATAAAAGTATTCCAGACAATCCAGAAAGTAAACACAAAGTCCATGCACTGCAAAGGTGAGGCTTCAGATCAGTAGCTTCAGTTTAGTAAAAAAATATACTACAAAACAGCAACCTCAGCTTAATAAGGTTAATAGTTAAAATTCTCCAACCACAAAATAAAGATCTGGATTCCACTCGGCTGCAACAGTTTTATTGGTACACAAGGCTTTCACAAACAGCTTCTTCAGGTGTATAACAACCATTAAAATACACACACCTTATATAACACTTAAAGTCAGTCACATTACTCTGCATAACCATTTTTAAAGGCATATATACACATTCTAAGTGTTACTTTCGTGATCCACTCTTACAAATTCTAAACTTATATAGTATAAAAAATATATGTTAAAAGCATACTTAAAGTTCTAAAAAATTCAACATTCACCTATTCAATGGTCTCTTTTTTAATATTGGTCTTATAGGAACAGAATCATTCAGTCCATGCCCTGAATTAGCCCTTAACCTAATAATCCATTCAGCTTCTTTTTCCTCAGTCCTTGCTTTTATATCACTCCCTCTTATATCAGTGAATGTTCTACATAAGACAACAAATTTAAAAACATGTTGTTCATTGGTAACTGACACATGCTTCGCTAGTGCATTAAAACTACTTCTTTTCTTAATGTGATATAGGTGTTCTCTTATCCTATCTTTTAAAAGACGACCTGTTTTCCCTACATAAAATTTGTGACATGCCTGGCAGATAGCCAGATATACTACATGTGCTGTATCACATTTCGCATAGGTTCCCAGATAAAACATCTCCCCTGTGTCAGGGTGTTTAAATTGTGAATCATTACAAATAAAACTGCAAAAGTTGCACTTGCCATATGGTCTAGTGCCCTTTTCATTTTCTCTACCTTTCAGTTCTCTGTCTATACAGAGCCTTCTTTTTAAATTCTTCTTATTTTTAAAGCTAAATTGTGGCTTTGTGCCTACTAACTCTTTCATTTTACAATCTGATGTTAATATATTCCAATGTTCATTTATAATATTAGTGTACAGCCCAACATCTCTTGAATAATTTAAACACATCCTTACATTCTTGTGAGTCACTTTCTCTTTCCCATTCACTAATTATTTTGAGAAATATGGTTTAGCCTTATTCTCTCTTTTACTCATCACATCTTCCATGTTTTTAGTTACCATTCTGTTATCATAGCCTCTATCTAGTAATTCTTTTCCTGTCAAAATTAGTTGTTTCTCGTATTCTTTGGTTTTTACACTTAATATTGACACCCTTAGGAACTGGTTTTGTGCTACATTTCTGAATATAAAATTGGGATGCATACTATCTCTACTTAATAATTTGTTTGCATGGCAGGTCTTTCTGTACATTCTTGTGCTAATCTTGCCTGTACTATCTTTCTCTACATAGACATCCAAAAAAACTGATACCATCAGTAGAACAATTCATGGTAAAGTTAAGAAATTCTGTAGAGTTATTAATTAGTTAGAAATTTGAGTATACACCTTATTAAGCTGAGGTTGCTGTTTTGGAGTATATATTTTTTACTAAACTGAAGCTGCTGTTCTGAAGCCTCACCTTTGCAGTTCATGGACTTTGTGTTTGCTTTGTAGTACAGCAGTATGCCACCTATACTAATGAATGTGCACATATGTTAGGCAGGGGTTTGACACCAACAACTAGTGTGGTTTACTGGTAATACTGTAACTGGACTTTACAATCATTGCAATGGATGACATATTACTTTATGCATTAGCTTGATATATACCTTCCGTGGCTAGGTGGTGCATTGTGTCGCATACAGTGTGACATGTACTGTTGTATAGCCTTACATACTGCGTTCTCTTTGTTGCTGTGCAGAACATGATTTGATATATAGAGAATGCCAGGCACTGTCAGGCAGTTGTGGTATGATCACTGATATGTGGTATTGAAAATGTGTATCCTCTGACAGCCAGTAGGTTTTTATATATGGCAGTTCAGTGATATCTGTACTTTAGAATGTTAAGTGTGCTACATGACTTGCTCACACATATTGTTTCATTGTCTTCCAGGGTCATGGCTCACCATCGCAATCCAACATATAGCCCAGCTGAGGATGAGCAGATCACAACCAGCCTGGTTCAGCACTACGCCCTACTGTTCTCAAGAACCAGCCAGGACCAGCATGAGCGGACTGCACTGTGGCAAGATGTTGTCCATCAGGTAAATGACATAGGCATGCATAACTGGACATATGAGCAGGTACGCCATCACTGCAGTGATTTACTTAGACATGTCCGTCAGCATGCATCTGATGTCCGTAGACAACAGCTTGCTACAGGTGGTGGGGTAGCCATCCATCCCCCCCTCACCAGAGTGGAGGTGCTGCTCCTCAGCCTGGTGGCTCCTGGCCAACAGTAACAACAACAGCAAACATGTATCATCATGGAGGCCGGAGCCAACCAGCAAGTTGACACGGAGTGTGCAGGTAACATAGCATATCTGTAGAGTACTGTCACCTCTATTCATAGATCATGCATATGTGAGATGTGTACTGTGTATTTAGAAGATGTGGAGCCTGGTGTTGTGCAATACTGATAATTTGGAACATTATCTGTAGGCCTGTGACTGTCAACCATTGTACTACTGTAAGATTGCAAACCCACAGTAGCAATGCCACAGTTGTTGCCACTGACAAACTGTCTCATATCCTTGTAGGTCCCTCTGGTGTGACAGCAAGGCAGCAGACCCATGCTGATGAGTGTGTTCTACATTTAATATTGCATGATATATGTGCATGTCATAGGTGAGGTGTAGGACATGTAGACGTAACACACCTATGCATAATGCATGCTGTGCATGTTTGCTGTGAGACTATGCACATCCCAATAATGTGTGTAGCTGTCTCAAACACATGCAATACACAGAGCATCCCACACAATTGTGGCAAAACTGTAGTGGACATTGGATAGGCAGAGTCGATACACATTCACACAATATACACAACATTGTCATACACAGTACACGTCAATATGCTACACTTGGCGTATTCAGACACCCGCTGTAGGTCACACTCCAGTATCCCAAATGTCATCCACACAGCACGCATAATATACCTGAGGGGTAGGGGCCTATCATGGGGCTGTGCAACACTCTGCAACACATAACACATTCATGTTAGGCTATGCTCCCTATTGGGCACCTTACAAAGCCATGTAACAACTGGTTGTGAAATGGTGAATGTAGCCATGGTACTGCAGTTCAGATACAGCATGCTAAGTGCTGGCCTGGCACACATTAGTGGCCTTGAGTGACCACATGATGCTGCATGATGATGGCTCATGTTACTACACCCCATCCAGTTACAGTAACCACAGTACTACACATAGCATTCATTGCTATGCACTTCACTGTTGTGTGTGTGCAAACATATGCACCTATACACAATATGCATAGCAATCACCATTTGTACAAAGTGACACATATATGTCTTGTAATGCTATGGAGTGTATAGGTCACATGACACACATTGGGTATGTGTCATGTTTAATGTTGCAGTTGTGTTGTAGCATGCCATGCCATGCCATGGCTGGCACTGACATGTACACAATATGTCCTACACTCACCATAACCACTGTACAATGGCTATGTTGATCAATAGCATTTCATCAGGTATACGTGCACCACTCATCCTGTGTGTATACATAGCATGCATGTGCTAAACCTGTGTCCACAATTATCTGCTAAAGACACAGATGCTCTGATCAGAAATGGATATCTATGTGATACACAGCCATGGTATGTATACATGTGAGTGATGGTGCATAGGACATTGCACAGCTTTCAATACTTGCACAGCAAAGTTGTGTCTATATACACATTGCGTTCCAGGGTGAGGCCAATCACTGAACAACAACACACATGCATCAGAGCCATGTATACTGTTATCAGCAAGGGCTATCTACACCTGCACTGCATGCTGTTGAGCAACACACGTCCTGCATGCTGACACGTGTGATATGACTGTTTGGCTTGTGATACTGTACCCCACCATCAACTGCAATTAAGTATGTTCTGGATTGCTGGTAGTGTGTGCGTGTGTGTGTGTGTGTGTGTGTGTGTGTGTGTGTGTCTGTCTGTTTAAGTGAGAAGTGTATTTGTGTGCGTGTGTGCATGTGTGCATGTGTGCATGTGTTCATGTGTGCATGTGTGCATTTGTGCATGTGGTCATATGTGCATGTGTGCATGTGTTCCGACATTATGTACAGGTCGTAAGGTGTGTTTCCTGTCTTCCTCTCACAGGTGCTAAGGTTGGGCTGGTTCACTGTAGCAGGGAACCTGATGTCACTGAGCAAAATAGTGATGATGAGGATAGATGTGTTGAGGCACAGGCATGTTTGCCAGGGTCTGTCGTTGGGCCACCAGTTGACAGAACACAAGTTTCCACCCCATACATGCACACAGTCATACTGCCAATACATCCATCACCAATGCCTTTAGGTGAGGGACAGTGTACAGTCGGCATTGGCCAGGACAGTGTGGTATCTATGGCACATGCATCCCGACACAGCAGCCATACCCAGATGTCTGGAAAGGTACCACATAGGCAGATGTCCAGAGGTTCTCATCGGAGCACTGCTGCTCATCATGCCCTTGGCAGATGTGCCACAGGTCTTACAACCTCACGCATGTTCCAGGCTGTCATGGAGGCACAGCCATGTATGGAACGGTGCACCAGACAGGGACTAAGGACACAGAGGGCACATAACACCGCTGTAATTGACAGTATCCATGACCTAGCAGGTGCCATCCGTAATTACACTGATGTCACTGATAGACGTTGGGGTGAGATATTAGATGTCCTCCGCAATATCATGTCCATGTGTCAGGACAGTGCGGGATGGTTGAGAAGTCAATATGGACATATGCCAGCAACATCAGCAGCTGGCAGTTGCCGCAGACGTCCCCTAGTGCCAGTACCAGCCCCAGCAATGTTGGGGGTGGGCTGTCCATAGACTGTCCTAGAAGACCACATGCACATGGCTCTGGACAGTCCCAGCAGGAACCTGGGTCCGTGTACATTTGTCCACCTCTGAGGATAGTACCCAGTCTGGCTTAGTACCTGATACTAACAGACAGGAACCAAAGTAAGACAAACTAGCAAAAAACAAAAAGACAGATTGGAAACACCAAAGAAAATTCTCTCTCAGTTTAATTCTCTTTCAGTTTAATTAAACTGAAAGAGAATTAAACTGAGAGAGAATTTGCTTTGGTGTTTCCAAGCTGTCTTTTTGTTTTTCGTTAGTACCTGATACTGTCAGTAGCACACCTACCAGGCACAGGTACCCTGTCTGTGGCCAGAGATGGTGATCTGTAAAGCCTGGCAGGTACAGTCTGTGGCTGTCCAACAAATCACCGTATATGGCAGCCACATGGTGGAACTGTGTGCATCCAGACACACACACATAAAACAGGCACCTAGGGCTAACACATACCAGCACACATTACATCAACATTGGCCCATAGCAGTACTTTTGGCCCTCACACACACACACACACACACACACACACACACACACACACACACACACACACACACATACATGTTGATTGTATGGCTCAATGTAGGCCTCTGGCAAACCAACAACACACCCTGTGCATATGATGAAACCTGTGCCACCTCCTGTCATCTGTAACATTGATGCAGGAACAGGCTACCATGGTGCTGATGCACAGGTTGACATTACAGCAGTATAGCAGTGTTAGCATGTTGTCAGCAGTAGAGTGTAATGATATTCTTGAAGGTGTAGCTGAGCAGGCATGATGCATTAAAGCTATGATTGTCAATGTATTATTGTTTACACCAGTGTTAGTTCCAATAGTGTATAGTCCACCCACGTGCCACTTGGCTGATGTGAGTAGTATTGGCAGCATGTGTTAGAGAGTGGACAGTACGTGTGGGATGTGTGTAGCACAGATTTGCAGGTGTACATTTGTGAACATGGTGGAGGTGCACTGTCTGCATGTACATACATAGTGGACACATGGGCAGGTTGACATGACCTGTGTTACACAGTAACACTCCATAGTTTCTATTGGTGGCCAGTATGCATTGTACTACACACATTTTGGAACTTGAGTACACATGTGTGTATGACATGGTTTGACACTGTGCTGTGGGTGATACTGTTACTATCTGTCATTGTTTTGCATTCTGGTAGTATACATAACCTCAACAGCCTGACCATAAACAATCGTTAGATGATGTCTTGACAACTGACACACAGATGTAGGACACACAGTAACATTTGGATCCTTCAGGTACTATACTATTCCAGTAACCAGTGGTATTCACCTGCACCCATTCCTGAGACCACTCCTGTTTGCCATATAGCTCTCTTAGGTACAAGCAATCACAGTAGGCATATGTCCTTCCATGTCTGGAAATGCATACTGTGGCCTATAATGCATTCACCAGATGACACACACATCCTCCGCAAGGGTATCATACAGACAGATACCTGTTGTCAAACCCATGCTGCAAAGCTATAAGCCAACCAGAGCATAGTCATCCATCTTTATGAAACATAGTATCCCCACAGTACCACATAGGTAGTAGCCACCAACATGTTGAACAGGTACCAATGTGTACATGCAGCCAAGTGTTATGTCATCTCTACTTTGGTAATCACATTTCCAAAGGTATTTAGAAATCCCTCGCTGGATCACATAAACAATAAGGGGTCTGCATGCATATCCACAAAGGTTGTTGTACACCTATAATGAATAGCCATCATTGACAAACTTTGCTGCCTTTAAACAGGTCTGTAATATACCTCACCCATAAACCCTCACTCACACAATTCAATAGAAACCGTAATGAGTGTGTGTGACACGGATGACCTAGGCCAGGGATCTCTGCAGTGGCTGGCCTTGTCACAAGCATACATATGTGACCTAAGGTCTGGAAAGTGGCAGCACACTAATGCAAAAGATGACAGATGTGTTCATGGAGAAAGCAGGGTTCCCACATATGAAATAATTGAGGTCACATGTATGTATATGTATTTGCCACACAGCTACCTGACATATGCAACACATTGACCAACAGTGTCACACACACATAGAGCACACACTCACCAAGTGCAAGATTCAAATCCCTATATTACTACTTCATGATATTAGAGCAGCACGCATTACCACGATGTGCTATACACATTATTTGGAACTCTTTTTTCCACAGGTATATTTGTAGGATGGTGACATCATCAGACTTGACAAAGATTAGTATACCACTGTTAAGGTGTTTTACTACTCTCCAAAAAGGTTGATCTTCTTCCAAGAAAATCACACACACTTGTCAAGTGTAGGATTCAAACTCCTGCTTAGGGATATTAGAGAAGTACGCATTAGCACAACGTGCTACACACATTACTGGGAGGTCTGCTTTCCACAGGTATATTTGTAGGATGGTGGCATCATCAGACTTGACAAAGATAAGTATACCACTTTTAAGGTGTTCTACTACTCTCCAAAACAGATGTTTTTCTTCCAAGGAGACTCCACACAAACACAGTTGTCAAGTGCAGGATTGAAACCCCTAACTAATTACTTTATGACAGCACAGGAATACACATTAACACAATGCGCTATACAAATTGCTGGGAGTTCTTTTTTTTCCACAGGTATATTTGTAGGATGGTGACTTTTAAGGTGTTTTACCATTCTCCAAAAAGGTTGCTTTTCTCCAAGGAGATGACACACAAATACTTATAAAGTGCAGGATTCAAACCCCTACCTAACTACTTTATGACAATACAGGAGCATGCATTTATACAACATGCTATACACATTACTGTGAGTTTGTTTTTCCACAGGTATATTTGTAGGATGGTGACATCATCAGACTAGACAAAGTGGGTTAAATTAGGTGACATTAGGTGGGCTACATAGAAGGAATGTCTAAACACTTTGGCCATGGGATCATCAAAGGAGAGTTTAATATCTATCTGTGTCCCCAGGGCCATAATGACTTTTTCTGTACATACTGGATTACCACCTATGTGGTAATTTGTGTGCACTTTGTTTTATCCAAAGGGGATGACTATGCATTCTTTGGCATTCTGCTTCTGGGCATCATTTTGACACCAGGTATCTGTCTCTGTAAGACCGTTCTGGAGGATGTCTGTGTCAGCCATAGAGTCAATTATGGACCACAGTTAGCAGTCATCTGCAAACCTGTTCAGCCATACTTCTCCTGTGCTTGCCTGTACCTCTGAGCAGTATCTACTGAACAGGAGGGGTCCCAGGACCAAGACCTGTGTGATGCTTTTTGTGACTGGTTTAGAGTCGGACATGGCACCGTAACCCTGAACATGTGTGTTTGATCTGTGAGCCAGTTGGCCACCCATCCTATGACATAGCTGTTAATGTTCAAGCTGGTAAGCTTGTCCATGATGACAGAGTGGGAAATGGTGTAAAAAGTCCTTAGAGAGGTTCAGGTGGTCTGTGTGGACTACTTTCACCTCCATCTATGCCCTTGGTAACTGTTTCAAATAATTCAACTAGGTTTAGGAGGCAGGATCTGCCTTTAACAAGGCCAAGTTGGGTAGAGTCCAGTGTCTGGAGGTCCCCAGTATCTCTGTTTATGGGTTCCATGATAATTTGCTCCATAGCTTTGCAGACCATGCTGAGTAGACCTAAAGGGTAATGGTTTCCAGGTTCTGTTGTGGCACCCCCTTTGTGGAGCTGGATGACTGTTGGTGTATGCCATTCTTTGGGTACATAGCCTGTGGTACGATTGAGTCTGGACAGTGAATATAGGTGAGGATGTAGTTCCTTTTGGGACTGCTGGAAGATGCAGCCTGGGACACCATCCAGTCCCATTGATGCTGTATTCTTAGCTTTGGAGAGGGCTGTCTTTACCTGCATGTCCATGAAGTCTATGGCTCTGCATTCTTCTGGGATGGACACAGGCCCTTTTGGGGATGATGAGGGGAGTTTGCACTGAACTTGTCCCCCAGGATGTGGACAGTGTAAGTTGGTTCAGTGTATTTCTTGCCATTTTTCAGTAGCTGACAACATATTTGGAAGTTGCCACCTACATGTTTGGTATAGCTAACAAAGGCTTTGTGGTTGTTATTCTTACATTCCTTGGCAATTTGTCTTTAGAAACTGGCCTTGGATTATTTTATGAGCGATCATTGTTTCTTCCTAATAATGATCAGTGATGCCTTTCCTTTTGTGAAGTTTGCTCTATCATGTGTTCGTTTCTTCCTGCTGTTGTCTAGCTTATTTATAGGCGACGATCACCAGATTGGTTTCTTATTTTTAGAGGAGTGCATCTTGGTTTTATTTGGGATGTCTCGATCAATGCATCCCTGTAGATGCTCATAGGATGCACTTGTAAATGATTTGGCAGATTGTATAGCATTAGGCTATAGCAAGGGGGCTTTGGAACTTCCCACTTTGGTCTTGGGAAGTGTGCAGTTTGCTTTTGAAAATGTCTTCACAGTGGTTTCATTGACTGGGGGGGGTGTGGATGTCCAGTGTGATTAATTTATAATCTGATATTACCAGTGAGGGGTTTATCTCTGTTGTGGTACACTGGTACCCCATGTTGGTAATGATCAGGTCCAGTATGTTGTCACCTCTAGTGGGTGTGGTGACTAGCTGTTCCAGGGTGTTAGAGTTTTTAAACTCTAGGAAACATTGGGCAAAGGACGTTGTACATGAGTAATTCTCCCACTCATTTTTTGGCTAGTTGTAATCTCCTCATATAATGGTGTTTGATAGGACCTTTGTATTTTCCACTGTTCTCAGGAATACTGAAAGAGGTTCCTGAGACAAGGTAGGTGATCTGTAGCAGGCTACAATCTGATAAGCAGCTTTGCCCAAGTTTAGTTGCATTTGCATGGTCTTCAAGGCCTCATGCTGTGCCACTAACCTGAAGGTGTGGGTATCCATAAGGTAAATGGATACACCCCTTCCTTTGGTATTTCACTCGTGGTTATTGGTCTGAAGATCAGAGGGAATGTGAGTGTTTTATGTGGAGCATGTCCAACAGCTCTGTGTTCAACATAGCTTTGTATGTTAGGCAGAGAACACCTCTGAGTAGGCGATATGCAAGGGAGTATGGCTGGAGCATTTTGAGATGGTCTGTGTATGGCATGTATTTCAGGCCACTAATGCTCTTTGTGAGGTATTGCTGCAGGCTTTCCAGTTGTTGTAGTTGTCTTATGAGATACATAGCAAAAGGGGCATTGTACTCTATTATGGTTCTAGTGAGTGATGAGTAGAGGGGAACAATGTCCTCTTCTATTCTGCATGAGACACCTTTTGTGATGAGGTGTGCCACATAGGAGGATTTGCTGAATACTGTGGAGATGTGATTATCACAGTTATGTCCACTGTCCACCTGAGACCCGAGGTCTCATCTCACACTTTCAGTTTTAAGTATACTACCGCCTATGTTGTAGTTCATGGCTACAGAGTTTTTAACAAAGGGGATGACAATGCACTTTTTGGCATTGAGCTTAAGCCCATGGCTTTGACAATGGCCATCTGTCTCAGTGAGGCCCTTTTGTAGGATGTCCACATCTTTAGTGTTTACAATTATGGCTCTTAGTTTGCAGTCATCTGGATACTTCAATAGCCACAGACCTTCCATGTTAAAGTTTACTTCAGGGAAGTAGATACTAAACAGGACAAGACACAGGACTGGACCCTGTGGTACTGCACTTGTCACTGGTCCAAAGTCATACATGGAGTCTGCTACTTTCACAGTGTGTATTCTATCAGTAAGCCTGTTGGCAACACATCTTATGACATAGCAATTTATACCTCATTTAGTGGGTTTATCTGTATTTACAGAGTGTGGGGTGGTGTTGTAAGCCATGGCAGGATCTTCATAGGCTGTGCGAACCACCTTACCCTTGTCTACGGTTCTGGTGACTGCTTCAATGTCATCTATCAGGTTTGGGAGACATGATCTGCATTTTACAAACCCAACATGATTGTGGTCCAGAGTTTGGGGATTACAAATGTATTTTTTTATAAGTTGTATGATGATACATTCCATGGCCTTGAAGGGCAGGCTCATCAGGCTAATGGGGTGCTAGTTCCTGGGGTCCATGGTGTCTCCACCCTTGTGTAGTGTGATAACCATCGCTGTGCACCATTCAGCTGGCACAAAGCCTGAGGTGTGGCTATGACTGAACATGGTACGTCGGTTTGTTCTGTGGTTTGTGTAGAACACAGCCTGGAATGTTATCTGGTCCCATGGCTGCTGTGATACTGGCTTTGGAGAGTGTTTTTTTACCCGTACAGCCGTGATGAAAACAACTTTGCAGTCTTCCATTATAGTGATGTTCTCTTTCATGGGTGAGAGGGGGGTAAAGTTAACACTGATCCTATCTGCCAGGATGTTGGCAAAATCAGTTGGGTCTGTATATTTAGTGCCATTGAGCTGTAACTCAGAACAGATCTGAGTGTTGCCATGACATGGACCTATCTGTTGTGCAGAGATGTCCTGAGTAGACAGTATGCAACAGAGTACAGATTGGGTTAAATTCAGTCTTGTTGCATGGGGCAACTGTTTGAGGCCAGTAATTCTCTTGTTGAGGTACTTCAGTGGTCTTTCCAGCTGCTGACGGTGCCTAGTCAGATTCATCGCAGGTGTGTTGTGGTAGTCTCTGATGGGTCTGATGACTGATGAGTAGAGGAAACCTCCTTTGACCTACATGCACAGACCTTGGCAGGTTGTGTGAACACATAGCATGATTTTCTGACCACTTTGTGAATGTGTTTCTGGAAGTAGAGATGACTAACCACATTTGTCCATAGATCCCTTATTATCATCTCCATATTTAGCCTATTTGTCCATAGATCCCTTATTATCATCTCCATATTTAGCCTGTGTGAGCATGCCCAGTATGACCTTTCAGTATGTTGTTGCCTGACATTTTCTTTGTTTATTTAAGTATGTGAGCATGCCCAGTATGACCTTTCAGTGTGATGATGAATGAAATCCACTACATTTGTTGAAGTGTGTGAGCACGGCCGCTATAGACATTTATACTATATGTGTGTGGAAAATCAAGTTGTATTTTTACAGCAGGGCTTACCTTTAGGTTCATAGGTTCATAGATTAGTACTAAGCTAACTGCCCTTGCGAGCCATTTTAAGCCTAGCCAATTATCCCTTGTGAGACTCAAACCCTGCACCTTGTGTTTGTAAGGCAAACACCTTAACCATTAGGACACCCTCCCACCCTTTGTGTCATAAATCAACAGGGATCATGCTGTGCCTGCAGGGCTTCCATGAGATACTTTGCATAGACTTATCAACATATCTACATACAGGAGGGACAGCTATTCTTTGTACATTTCTACCCTGGGGCACACCTGATTGTTACTGTGGGTGTACATAGGATGAGTGGTTCACCTGACACTTATACACATTTGCTAGGCCTGCACTGCTATGTAAGGTACTCCATTTCAGTCTGTACTGTTGCCTATTGTACTGGCTTGAGGCATACTACTGTACTACAGATCTTGGCGTCCACTGTCACGTATATTAGATTGTGACTTCATAGCCTACCCAACCCACATCACACCGCCTGGCCTGCTGTTCTCTGTCTGCATAGGCCTGTGAGGGAGGTTACCCATATGCCTCTTTCAGGGCATGTTACAACATTTCTTTGTGTTTGCATTAGTGTACAATTGTCCTGCTGTGTCTGTGCCAGTGAAATGCTGTTATGGCTTACTGGTTCAGTACTGTGACTATAGTGCACAGTATCCTGGGTTCGAGCCCTGTCACTGCTTTTTATTTTCATGCTGGGCAGACCAGACTGCTTAAGGAACAGTAAAGCAGATATGAGCATGTTTACCTGACTTTGCTCAACTTTGCCCGACTTTGACCGACCTTGCCCAACATTGCTCAACGTTGCCTGACGTTGCGCTAGTTGGCGTGGGAAATTTTGTTTACATATACTAATTAGTGGTAAAAGCTGCCTAGCACTGCTTTATATTGCTTAAAACATGGCAATCATGCCTCAGGTGGTGCTGTAGGGCTGCCTATGTTGGATGCACATAGTACACTCCTTATACATGTGTGTAAACAGGTAGTGTCAAGTTAGGCATCCCTTTTATTTTATGTGCAAGTCAGAGAGAGGTATCAGTTCCAGGGCTCCTACTGAGCCAGTGTATGTGCTATGCATTGCCTCTTTGCCAAGGCCAAGGCATACTAGACACACCTACTTCTGCCTACTGGGGCAGGCTCAGGTTGTTCCTCTTCCGAATCACGCTGTGCTTGTGCAGGCCTTGGCAGTGGTGGGGGGCTGCTTAGCCCTGCCCCATGCTGTTCCTGCTGCAGCTGTTTTTGCAGGATCATATTGTGTAGCATGGCACATACCATGACAATTTGGGTACATGTAGTTGGTGAGTACTGCTAGGCTCCACTAGATGTGTCCAGGCACCGGAACCGTGACTTGAGCATCCCAAATACATGCTCGATTACATTTTGTGTTTGTGCGTGTGCCTCATTATGGAGTTCTTGTTCAGGTGTATGTGCATTTCTGATGGGTGTCATCAGCCATGGTTCCAGTGTGTATCCAGCATCCCTCACTAGGTGACCGTAAGGGATGCCCCCATTGGCAAATATCTGGTACAGCTGCGTCAGATGCCAGATATGGGAATTGTGGTAGCTTCCAGGGCAGCCAGCATACGCATTCAGTATTATGCCCTGGGCATTGCACATGACCTGGCGGTTGATGGAGTGGAAGCCCTTGCGGTTGATGTAGGCCCTAGCCCACTCACCGGCTGGTGCTTTGATGTGTATGTGCGTGCAGTCAATTGAACCCACTACCTCAGGGTATTCCGCTATTTGCAGGAAGAGATGCATATTGCTGGCCAATACCTCACAGGAATTGGGGAAAAATACATGATCACCGACATGTGCTGATATGGCATTCAGGAACTGGTGCAGTACCCTTGATGCTGATGCCTGTGAAATCCCCATCATATCACCAGTTGGTCTCTGGAAGGTACCGGTTGCTAGTATTCCTAGGCCAACACATACCTTGGTTTCCACTGGGATGGGTTCTCCTCTGTTGGTTCTCTGTTTGAGGCGTGGCCTGCACAGCTCAACACTTTGCTGCTGGAGGTCTCTGTCCACTCTATAGCGCTCCACTATCTCCAGCTCATGTAGCCCCTGGTAGATTACCCTGGGTCTATACACTCTTCTCAATCTCCTCACTGTCAGTTGCTCAGCAGCATTCACAATGGCACCATCCTCAGCATCTTGCACATGTTGCCTTATAATAGCAATGGCAGCCCCTAACATTTTTTTGTCTCAGTTAAGCTTTTTAAGTTTTCACTTCTCTTTGTATACTGCAGTGTTGCAGTGTTTCTGAGAAAAACATGGGGGAATGTTGTTTGCAGAGTTTCAAGTGCTGGGCTGGGCTAGTCTACTGCCTGTGTAATTGGCTGATTCTGATTGATTTCACCTGGCAGCTCTGCTAGTTCTCTTTGGATAACTTCCTACTACTTCTTTTCCTTCCTTTTCCCTTTCTGTTTCCACAGGAGGCAGTGACGCGCAAACAAGCGCAAACACGTGCACACAAGTGCACACGTACGTACACAGGCTTAGTCAGGTGCACATCCGCGCACACAGGCTTAGACAGCCTTACGCAGGCTTACATGGGTGCACACACTCACACACAGGCTTAGACGGGTTTACAGGCACGCACACAGTGTACGCATCTTTGCAAGAAACTTTAGTGATATCCACGGTGTACACCTTTGGTTTCTGGGTTTCAGTTCAGACAACTGTAGACACGCCTCTTCCAGTCCTGTGTAACTCTCAGCAAACACATTCCACTCTGCTCCATTAAGCTTACAGTCTTTGATACATACCCCCTCATGATGTCACCTATTTTCTACTCTACTACTCCCCTAATCCTACACTTACACTCTAGGGACATGGTTCATATGGCAGGGAAAATTGGGATTCACTATCCTTATCCTCATTTGCATAGGATTGCCTACTAATGCTTGGTTACATCTCTCAAACTGAGCTTCCACCCTTAGCAACCACTACTCAGTAGTCATGTTGTCTTCAGCCTGCCATTCACCTGCATGGCAAAATAATATTTTTAATGAAATTCCTATTTTTTGCCTTTCTGTTTTTATTTTCTGGTTTTTAGAGTGCCGCACATTTGCGCGGCACTGCGCTATGCTTAAATGTCGGAGATCGGGGAAAAGAAAATTTGTTTTTATTATTTTGCAACAGATAAAAATGCCAATGGCCTTATATTTGGCCATTGGCATGCTTCCTCAACTGGGTAACTCCTTTATTTGGAGCTATCATACCTCCGTTTAGCTATTTACAGAACGGTACTCTGTTACCAATGGAGTACATTTCTGCAAGTAACGCTACTCTTACTTGGACAGGTTAATGTTTCCTGGATCGCAAATTTACCTCATTTGCATAGCATTCAGCAGCAAGTGAGGTAATTTGCATAACATAACACTGTCCATGCAAGAGTAGTTTTAGGAGCTCTCATGCATGCCGCTGCCGGCTGTTCCTGGATTGCTCGGCAGACATATTGGCTGTCTGGAGTCTTACTCTACTCTTAGACTCCATGCAAGCCTTCGTGAATCCGGCCCCTGATTTTATTAACATCTTCCTACTTTTCATGTACATAAAGAATCTTTTAATATTCCTTCATGACATCCCCTTTCAATAAACATTTCCAATGTTCTTTTAAATTCTTCTTCCTATATATCCTCATCACTACATAATCTTTTAACCCTCATTAGTACACCATATGGAAGTGACTTCATAAGATGTAAGGGGTGGAAACTAGTTCCACGAAGGAAGTGATTACTATCCTAAAATGTTCTGTTTACTTTAGTTTTTATACCTCCATTTAATCTCCCCACCAAATGTACATCTAAAGCATAACATGCTGTCCATATATTGGTTAATCAAACTGTAAATCAAACATGTTAGTTTGCAATTCCCCAATAAATTGCATAACCTTCTCATATCCCTACATATATATATATATATATATATATATATATATATATATATATATATATAGATATAGATATATATATATATATATAGCCACTGGAATATTTCCCAATGCAAATTTCAGGGTTTCAATCCCATTAGTATGTTTGATGCTAGTATATAAACTCTTTACATCAATTACTAACAAGAACATATTTCTTTCCCATTGTACCTTTGCTATTTTATTCAAAAACTTAAACATATCTTTAATATATGATGGCTGCTTTTTAACTACATTTAATAAATAATTATGGAAAGAAATACCAACTCTATTCAAAAAAATAATTACAAGCTGATGCTATCAGTCTGCCTGGGGGATTATTAATATTTTATGTACATTGGGGAGACAATACAAGGTGGCCATCTCACATTCTTCTACATTAAAATGTTTACTCACATCTTCCTCTAAAAAATAGTCCAGCCTATAACCCCTAGTTAACAATTCTTGATCTTTTTTAATCACTTCCTTATATTGTTCCATGACTTTTACTATATACTTCAGTATTGCCAAAATGTTCATAACAAATCTTAAGATACTGTTCATAATGAAGCATAACAAGTTTATTTCCCTTATCCGCTGACTTAAAAATTATTTCTTCCTTACTACTTAACCTTTGTAAGACCTGCCATTCCTGTCTATATAAATTATATTTAACCTGACTTTTATTTCCCAAAAACTCATTAAAGATGAACTCTATTGCAAAATTCAACGTTATGGAAAACTGTTGTACTTCATCATGTGTGAAGGGTGAAATGAAACTTGTGTTATAAGGCAGAGTATTAGTATCAAATTTACAATATGCATTACGTCCATCATAATCATCTACATCAGAAACACATGAATAAAAACTTGCATCAGTTTCACATTATTCATTCAAGTGTTGCACAAGATCATTGCAATTCTCATTATGAAAAAAATTCCGCAAATGTAATTTCCTCACTAGACAAAAATGTCTTTCTTAATCATATGAAGCCTAGGCTAACAATGGGAATGAACTTGAGACCAGGATTTAATACAGCTGTCTCACAGTCATTTAATGCATAGCCTGATAAGTTAGTAATATAATCAATATTGGTCTTTTTTACAAAAAAATCAGTTAGTGCATCATTACTTTTTAAACCTTTTATACATTTGCTGTTGCTGTTGATGCAAATATTGTCACTGTTGTTGTTGCCTGTCCTTATAAAATCCATTATTGGGCTCATAGAAATTCCTCCCCTATTTTATACCATTTCCTTCCATTCTCTCCTTACGAAAAGTTTGCTGCATATAATTGGGATCCTTAGCTGGCGGTAACTCAGGATAGTTCACATAGTCACTGTCCCAATCTGTAGACTCCTTAGTGTATTCTGAAAACGTTACCGCGCCAGCATGTTATTCTACATCCTCTTCCGGTACCCAGAAATGAATGCCTTTAAATCGTCTCCTTCTATTGGTTCCCCAAAGAAAAGCAGAGCCATTTTTGCAGTCCTTTGGATTTCTTAGCAATTTGTTCTTTTTCATAGCTAAGAGCCATTTTTCCACATCAGCCAGTTTATTAATATCACCGAAATATTGTTCCAGCTTGCCAGCAGACACATTAGCCAACAAAGTGTCACAGACTGATGATATTTCACCTCTCATTCTATGCTGCTTTAACAAATCCCATTCTACTAAAATATTAATCCAGTCTATGGAGCACCGATGAGCTGCAGCCATCCAACTCCGCTGGAATTATTTATCCTCCTCATCATTAGGATTAAATAGTCATCAGTCCACTGGATGTCACATCCAACTCCAAATACCATTGCAAGCTCAAAAAGCTAAAGTGCACCATTAGCTCTTTATTCATTAACTGTTCCAGCTGGTCATATATTTTTTGCATTTCCACAGGTAACGAGCCAACTGCACATCGCCCAATTACAGAGAATAGATTGTTGATTCGCCTTTTATTTTTTTCTAATAAAAATTTATCCCAGGATTTCATATTTTCCAGTTTTCAGGCAGCAGCACCATGATCTGCAACCTGCTCACCCGTCTGTACTGCATACTGTTCAATTTTGCAGATGCAACAGAGAACTCCAAAGCAGACATCCAAGTAACCTCCAGCCCCCCAACACAAACCATGAAACACATACTTCACAAAACCAGTGTGCCACACAATCACAGCCCTTAAGGCAAAATCACATACCCAACACACTAGTAATAGGTGACTCTATAGTCAGGTACACTGATGTCCCACTCACGAGACTGAACAAGGAGAAGGTTACTGTTAGCTGCCTGTCAGGTGCCAGGATCCACCACATAACACAAGCACTCAGGTCACTCCATAACAAGAACAGATATGACTCTGTCATTATCCATGTTGGTGTGAATGACCTGAGCCATACCTCCCTGGACTACATGAAAAGAGACATGGAGGAGCTCTCTGATCACATAGCCCAGGCCAGAATTACCCTGACCCAGAGTAGCTTCGAAAGAAAAATTGCCATGTATTCCAAAGATAACCACAAGGCATTCTTTAGCTATGTCAAGAATGTAAGTGGCAATTCTCAGATCTACTCGGAGTTAGTGCAGAATGGCACAAAATACACTGAACTGCCTGATATAGCCAACATCCTGGCAGACAGGTTCAGTGCAAACTTCACCCCCTCTCACCCCCAAATGGGCCCATAACTATACCAGAAGAATGTAGTGCCCCTAAAAGCACAGACATGCAGGTTAAAACATCCCTCTCCAAAGCCAAAAACACAGCATTAATGGGACCGGATGGTGTCCCAGGCTGTGTCCTACATGAGTTCAAAGATGAACTAACCCCTCACCTAAACACACTGTTTAAACTCATCCTCTCCACAGGCTACATGCCCACAGAGTGGTACACAGCAACAGTTATTCCACTCCACAAAGGTGGAGCCACAACGGACCCCAGGAACTATCGCCCTATAAGCCTGATTAGCTTGGTCTGCAAAGCTATGGAGTGCATCATCATGGATCTCATAAACAGAGACATTGGAAACCTCCAAATACTGGAACCTACCCAGTTCGGCTTTGTTAAGGGCAGATCATGCCTCCTAAACCTGGTGGACATCTATGAGACAGTTACCAAGGCTATAGATGAGGGAAAGGTGGTCCACACAGCCTACCCAGACCTTGCAAAGGCCACCGACGCCATTCCCCACTCAGGTATTATACACAAGCTCACCAGCCTGAACATAAACCCCTACATCACGAGATGGGTTGCCAACTGGCTCATGGACAGAACCCACATTGTAAGAGTTGTGGGAGCTAAATCTGACTCTAAACCGGTTAGAAGTGGTGTTCCTCAGGGCTCAGTCCTAGGATCCCTCCTGTTCAGCATATACATCTCAGAGGTACAGGCAAGCACAGGAAGACTATGGGTGACCAAGTTCACAGATGACTGCAAACTAGGGGCTATAATTGACTCTCCAGCTGACACACACATCCTCCAAAAGGGTCTCACTGAGACAAATACCTGGTGTCAAAACCATGGCCTCAAGCTAAATGCCCAAACGTGCATAGTCATCCCCTTTGGAAAAAACAAAGTACCCACAAACTACCACATAGGTGACATCCCCCTAAATACGGAAGACGTAATAAGGGATCTGGGGACCCAAGTAGATAGTAACCTCTCCTTTGATAATCACATTGCTACAGTGGTTAGAAAATCCTTCTATGTGGCCCACCTAATCACAGAAAGGTTTGCATCCAGATCGAAAGAGGTCATTGGGCCCCTCTATGCATCACTCATCAGACCCATCATAGAGTACAATGCCCCATTTCGGATGTACCTTACAAGACACCTGCAACAACTGGAAAGACCACAGAAGTACCTCACCAAGAGGATCACTGGCTTCAAGCAGATGCCCTATGCAGCTCGATTGAAGGAACTCCAGCTGTACTCGGTTGTATACTGCCTACTCAGAGGTGATCTCTGCCTGACATACAAGACCTTGTCCAACCCAGAATTGATGGACATGCTCCACCTAAAGTAAACCATATCCCCTTGACCCACACACTCCAGGGATCTAAACCTCACCACAACAATAAATAGGACGTGCTGGACAGATAAATTCCTGTCCCAGAGACTTCCCTTGCTCTGGGACAAGATTCCAATCTACATTAGGCAGAGCTGCTCACTAACCCTCTTCAAGAGAAACCTTGATGAGTGGATGGGAAACAGAAAGTTTACCCCATTGATCACTTCAATGGCTCTGCTGGACAGAGGCACAGGGAACTAATCTAAGGGGGTGGCGAAAGACAACACATTCTGGCTAGGCTTATAAATGCCTTCAGGCAGATAGCCTAGTACCTACCTATGAACCTATGAACCTAATACTGCGTTGTGTAAATCATTATGTTCTTGCCTAAAAATTGTAAGGCAAGTTGTACAATTGATCACTAGCCATTACACTGAGAAACACCACCAACAACACGCAATGAGAAAATAAAAAATAAGATGAAATA
The DNA here is from genome assembly GCF_019279795.1 of Protopterus annectens. Classification (NCBI taxonomy): domain Eukaryota; kingdom Metazoa; phylum Chordata; order Ceratodontiformes; family Protopteridae; genus Protopterus; species Protopterus annectens. The sequence continues at coordinate 1,691,496,529 of NC_056737.1, read as the reverse complement.
CAACCAAACCAGTGTCTAGAGTAACAGTATGAATTTATTAAACCTCTAGGGTCTTGGCACCACAATGCCTTCAATGGAGTAAAAGAATAAGTACAAAACAACACCTTTTATATAATATAATTAACTACTTAATAAGACCATTTATCTAATTAAACAATTAAATAATTTAAAACTATAGTAAAACATTCTAACTACATCCTACATTAATTCCTAGAGGGACGAAGGTTCCATATTTCAAAATAAAAACTGCTTCTTTATACAGAAGCTTCTTTTTAACCTCAACAAATGTGTTTGTTTTTCCACTTTTTCTAAAATTGTACCCTGCAGGCCTTCTGGATCACCATTATGATACTGTAAAAAATGTTGTGCCAGAGGACTTTCAAATTTCTCATTTTTCTATCTCTAACATGTTCCTGTAAATGCGATCTGAAAGCCCTTTTACGTTCCTCTATATAGAACACATTACATGGACATTTCAAAGCATATACTATACATTCTGTATTGCAATAAAATTTGCTCAATACATTAAACCTGGATCCATTTATATATTCAAAAGTGCAAACTATATACCTACTTACTACACATTTACTACAGGGGAATGTACCCTTTTGTGCAGGAGCTTTATATATTCTGTTACTTGGAATCACAACTATGCACAAGCCTATCTTTAATACTTCTACACCTCCAAAACAAAAACATTGGAGACCTACATAACTCCATAAATTCCTTAAATTTAAAAAGATAATGTCAGTGTGATTTTATGACTGCAACTACATGTTCACTCAAGAGGTCATAAGTAGCGACTGGATATATTCTATGTTGTTCATATTCATTCTCTATTATATTCCTTCCACATTTACACCTGATTGTATCAACATATTCCTTCTTTACCTTACATAAATAATCTTTTACTATTCCTTCATCGAGTTCCTATCAGCATTTCGAATGTTGAAATCGCCAAATTTAATTTAATCGAACTGAAATGTTCAAAATCTCAGAAGAGCAAACTGACGGAACATAGATTTCTTTCCCAGGGAAAGAAATTGGTGGGCCATCATCGGAGTTTGCTATTGTCTCCACTGTGGTGCTGTCTCTGAGTTGGTATATTTAAGTAGGGGGGTGTGGGGGGCAAAGTCCCCCACTTCCGTCAGTGTTTAAAGTATTGAACATTTTTTTTTTCACGGAAGACCAATTTCTTCCCTGGGAAAGAAATTGATGTTCCGTCAATTCGATCTTTTGAGATTTCAAACATTTCAGTTTGATGAAATTGCATTCAGCATTTTCAGCATTCGATATGCTGATATAGACCCCCTTCATCATATCCCCTTTCAATAAACATTTCCAATGTTCTTTTAAATTCTTCCAATATATCCTCATCACTACATACTCTTTTAATCCTCATTAGTTCACCATATGGGAGCGACTTCATAAGATGTAAGGGAAGAAACTAGTTCCATGAAGGAACTGATTACTATTCTGAAACCTGAACCGTCTGTGTTTGATACAACAGGAAACAAAATCTTTTGATAAAAAAAAGCAAAACATGAAGCACTTGGCCAATGTACTGTCTGAAAAAAATCTGAATGCTATTGAAAAATGTAGAAGCATATAATACCCAAATGATGATCATTCTAAATATCCATATGGCACCTGAGAGACAATGGAAATGTACTAATTTAGTGTATGGTTATTCTACCCAAATAAACCTCTGGACAGAATACAGACATAAAGTTGCTTACTGATTCACAAAGCAAAGACAGCATTTTAGGTGGCTACTAACTGTATTCAGTATTGGCCCAACTTGAGAAAGCAGCAGGTCCCTCATAGCATTCAAGGAGTAAGAACTAAAACCTTTTTAGTAGGCAATCAAATGTAAAGTAAGCAGATAATAATGATAATAATAATAATAATAATAACAATAATAATAATAATAAAAAACAGAACTTACACAGAGCTTGCTGGTGTCCTTTCAAGGGCTCCTCTGATTGTGCTGTTTACTCTACTCTTCTGGCACTTAGATTGAGTTGTTATTTTTACTTTGTGTGCTCTTCCCTGTCTTTATAAAGATGCTGGGAACTCACACTTTTATTTGATTTCTTTTCTAAGTTTTCTGGGACTTGAAGGGTTGTGTGACACATAGGTTATTCCACCTGTCAGAAGAAGTGTATTGCACTTTAAATTGTGCCATGCTATGAGTGATCATGGGTAGAGCTGGTGCTCATGTCATCACTACAAAGATACAAAGACATGCTTTGTGCATCACTGCATGCTTCTCTGATTACTGGATTGCATGAGTGTAGGAGTAAATGAATTTCACCAATACAAGATTTTTAAAGGTAATTTCCTTGTATTCTTTGGGCATATAGTTACTTTGTTTGATACAACTTTTAATAATTGTTCCCTTCCTGTTAGTATTCACTTTTTGAAGGCACATATTATTATTGTAGTCTTCATATTGAGTATACTGAATCTCCACAATGAGTATTGAATATCTGTAATTATTTTTATTTTTATTCATAAGTACACAGTTATTTTGTCTGATGTAATTCTCTCAGTCACTGTTTTTGTAATCTGTGTTATACCTGGCTGGGGGCCTTATAAGAAGCTACTGATTGTTTTTGGTACTGGATATTGAATACTTGCAGTTACCTCCATTTTACAACATCCACACTAACCACTAACTAAAAATACTTTTGATGGGATCTTTACACTTGTATGCATTTGATGACTTGATTAAGAATCAGCATGTTAAGGAATGTGGCTGCTATGGGGCATATATTTGGAATTTAAATTCTACTTCATGTAGTGACTGTAGTAAATTACAAGAATTACTCAACATTATTAAAATTAAAGCATTTCAAAGGGAGATCATTTGAAAATTGTCATTTTGGCAGAGGTTATATGTTATTAAAGGGGTCATAATGGACTGGTGGATGGATATTTAGATAAGGGTATAGAGTCTGTTGTTAAGCCCCCAGTTTTTAATGATGGTAGTAAATGTGCTACCAACATCATGACAGATTTATCTAAATCAAGGTAAAAAATAAAAGGAAGAGAAAAGTACAAAAGAACAAAGCAAGAAATAAGAAAACAATGCAAAGATCATATTTTGACTTAACTAGATCATGATTTATGTAGTGATGAGGTTTATATATCAGCAAATATTGATTGTTCAGTTTTTAGCAATTGAAGTAGTAAAATATTAGAAGGTAACCCATATTTCTTTTACAAACCGACTAAGATATTAGAAGGTATTATATACATTAAGAGTATTATGAAGTCAAATCATGAAAATAGGAAACAAACTCAGGATACTATTGTATCGCATACCTATCTTTATCCTGAAATTGTTGTACTACAAAATAAGTGTTCTGACTGTAGAAATTGAAGTAAAGATAATAATCACATCTTTATTTCTGAGGTCACAGTATTTGAAGATATAATTTTGTCAATGTTACCAGTGGACTAAGTACCTATACTGGCTCACAAATGGATACCTTTCATGAGATTCCTGGTATTAATATACAATTGCTTAAAAGTTTTGAGGTATTGATGACAGAAATCAATGAAAATAGCTCTGGCTTATTTGAACAAATTGTATTACATACCTTAACTTCTGTTAGTAATAAGATAACATGTAGGAAAAGGACAAAATTAAGTAAGGTAGGCAGATTTGGTGATATAAGAGAAATCAAAGAGACAGAAAATGGAAATAAAATTGTACTTTTTGAGATGGAACAGGAAATTCTGATTTGAGGAGGATTCATTACTTAAGCCTGCAGTAAAGAAACTATGCAGTTTCAATAAAACTCTTATTACAGTCTCTGTGCCATCGAGAATGTAACTGGATGATGAGAATAAAATGATAAATAGGTTTGTGCATGGCACTTCTACATATCAATTATTTGTTATTCACATGGATGTTAATAATTTAATCATATGAAGTACTTACTTTTAGAGGTAATTTCACAATTGGAAAGCAAGAAGTTGAACGTTGTGTTAACTGAAATAATTCCATCTATGTCACTAACTGATTATATGTGTAGGAAGGCTCACTTATTTAATGATTGGTTGAGGCAACATACTGCTGTGTACAAGTTACATTTATTAACATATCAGGAAGAATGTTTCTATGACTGCAGGATGTTTAGCACGGATATGGTTAATCTCAACTCTTATGGTGCATCGTTAATTGCAAATAAAATTATAGATCACATGGGCTATTTTTTTTAGAAACAAAAGGATCAGTAAAACAACCCCTCATAATGACAGATCTAGTATAACATTAAAGTGTTACTACTGTAACACTCATAGTCTAGGTAATCAACTTAAGGGAAGTGCTGATCTAATTGTAGACAGTAATTATAAGTTGGCAGCAATTGTTGCATCTTGTGAAATATCAGGTTTTGTGTTAAGTGATTTTATTAAATATGAGTGTTTATGCTAGAAGAACAGAGGTGATGGTGTAACAATGTGGTTACACAATACATTTCCATCTTTCCATATAGAACAAGTGCCAGATAGAATGTATTAGTGTTCATATTAAGAATGTTGTGAATATCGATGTGGCTTTCTGCTACTGATCTCCAAGTATGGATAGTTTAAGGCATTATGATTTTTTATATAAATTAGAAAATATTATGAATTATTATAGTATGATACTTTTGGGAGATTTTCACTACTCTGAAATTTCCTCAAATAGTTTCACCAGTAAATCGTTTTTTGAACATAATTCTATTAATATATTGTCATTACATGGCATGACACATATTGTAGATAAAACAAGAGGTGAACACATTTTGGATAACGCTACAGTAAACAATACAGGTTAAAAACGTGACTGTGAATATGACTTTGCGATATTCAGATCATAACTCTTTAGCTTTTGAACTTAGACATATTACAAATGATATGAGTTTAGTTAGAAAATATAAATATGGTTTAATTGATTATTGTTAACTGAGGGATCATATCCGTAACATTAACTGGGATGATCTGGTAGCTGAATACTCCATGAATATTTTTTATTAAATATTTGTGGATTTGTTATCATCAAGTGTGCAACAGACCTTGTTCACATTCCCAAGTAATGGAAGACAATCAGGATGGAATAACTGGGAACTAAGGAAATGCTTTAGGGAAAAAAAATAAAAATAAAATTCAGAATATATATATAAAAATAGCTGATTAATATGAATAAGAAGTGTTATAATAAAATAGGTAAAAAATTAAAGGCTAAAATTAGAACAGAAAAAACTGTAATGAAATTTAATTGATTTGTGCTACCTCGAATAAAATATTTTAATAAATATATAAACTTTTTTGATCATAAATATTTTCACAATAACAAATGTGGTGATATGTGATCATGATTAATTGTAAATGAGTTTAATGACCTCTTTTTGTTAAACTATTATAAGGGATTTGTATCGCTAGACATTCATTTACTGTACAAGGTGAAATACCTGCCTTTACTGTAAATGTGATATATAGCTCTTAGGCAAAAGTTAACAAAGCCTCATCCATGGGACCAGATTTTATTGGTGGGGTTTTAATATTGAATTTGAGCAATATAAGTACCCCAATTTTAAATAAGCTCTTTAATGAGTTATTAAAAAACAGATTTGTACATGATTCATAGAAAACCTCCCATATAACCCCACTATACAAGAAAGGTAAGACGAACTCATTAGACACATATAGGCCTATTAGTTTAACCTCTATCCTTGGTAAGTGCTTTGAGAGATGCTTAACAGAACTAATGGACAATACTGGTACATATCTCCCTCCTACTGGTAATGAAAAACATGGGTTTATAAACGGAGATCTACAAGGTATAATTTGGTTAACTACTATGACCCAGTGGTAGAAGAAATAGAACTGGGTTTGCTACCAGGTATTATATTTTTGGATCTATTCAAATCATTTGAAAAGTTACCATTTCCTGTAATATGCAGTTGCTTACAACAAAGTAAGGCAACCATTTGAAATGTCAGGACCAGTAACAGCAAGTCCCAAAATATAGAGACTGAGTGGCCGAAAGAACAAACTTTCATACACTAAGACCAAGATGCTATTTCATGGTGATCCTGAAGTATATAGGTCTATATAAGGTATATATATAAGTTCAGAGAGTATGCTTGTCCCTCCCAAAGAAAGAAGTTTAAAGAAGAGTGATTTTTGAGATTTGCTCATCTCATGTGTTTTTCGTATTTTTTTTTGGGGTGGGGGGGGATTATCATCACTCACCATTTCAAGTGCTGACATTTCAATAGGGAGCCATGAAGTAATGTAATTTGCTTAGTAATAAGATGGATAATGGAATAGTTAACAAATGGAACACTGTATAAAATTCAGAAATACATTGACTGGGCTGTTATTGGTCTGTTCTAGAGTTCCTCAAGCTTCTGTGTGAGGGGCTGTGCCCTTTAATATGGTATTTGCTACTATCACAAAGAATAATGATTTCTGGTTCTGTGAGTATGCTAATTATTGTAAGATAGGTTTCATATTGCATAATGAATGTGATTATAAAACCATAAATGCATATATGCAATTACTGGACAATTTGGCCACATCTAACAGATTACAATTTTGTTCTAAAAGCATTGTTATGTATTTTTCCAATAAGATGGTTAAAAATGCATACATTTATCATCATTCGAAGCTGTGGAAGTAAATAGACATTATAAGGTTTTATGAATTTTGATCATGTCAATTTTGTCCTTTACAAATCATGCAAAGTCATTTTGTAACAGAGCCATAAAAAATGTGTTATATTTTAAGATTATTACCAATAAGAGATGAGCCTTGTTTAGTTACAGTATTTGAATGTAATATAAGGCCTATAATGGAATTGTGTCTTGTATGCATAATCAAGGACAATTGCACATTTTGCCATCTCAGTCATTATGACTACATCTTACTCATAAATCTCTGTTAAGCATAATTACATTCTCCATCCATGTTTCGGCATTAACTGCTACTTGAACTAAATGTTGTAGAATATTCTTGCATCTGTAAATGTGTATATATGTGTGTGCATTTGTGTGTGTGTGTGTGTGTGTGTGTGTGTGTGTGTGTGTGTGCGTGTGTGTGTGCACTGTGTGTGTATGTGTGTGTGTGTGTGTGTGTGTGTGTGTGTGTGTGTGTGTGTGTGTGTGTCTGTGTGTGTGCGCGTGTGTGTGTGTGTGTGTGTGTGTGTGTGCACTGTGTGTGTGTGTGTGTGTGTGTGTGTGTGTGTGTGTGTGTGTGTGTTTTGTGTATATATGCCTATATATATATATATGTGTGTGTGTGTGTGTGTGTGTGTGTGTGTGTGTGTGTGTGTGTGTGTGTGTGTGTGTGCGCATGTGTGTGTTTTTAGCATATCCTTGTATCTGTAAATATGTTTTATTAATTTCTTATGTGATCCTGTTCACCCATGCTATGCCTGTAAATGGACCATTGAAGTCAGTGCACTACCTCTGTAAATAGATATAACCAAATACATAAATAAAAAATTAGAATATGTGCAAAAAAGCTCACTAAAATAATTGTTTCAATTAAGGACCTTGACTACAAGGTTTGTTATAGCATTTTCCATGATCCCGTTGTTTGAGCTAAATTTAATATGGATACTGATTCTAAGAACAGGAACTAAAAGTACTCAATAAATTCTACAAAATAATAGTGAAGTTATATTGTTATATAACCGGAGAAATAGAACAATCGACTCACTAGAAGTATGAATGCTATATATATATATATATATATATATATATATATATATATATATATATATATATATATATATATATATATATACATAATCACATATTATTAGTCTGTATACAAAGAAAGTATAACCCAGTGGAATAGGCAACAGTTGTATTATGAAACATTAATGTCCTGAAGGCTGAAATTCCAAAAGAATAAAAGGGAGGAAAACTACCCCCCCCTTTTTTTTTTGCGTATGTTGGTGGGGGCATGCACTTTTTCAGCAAGCATCTCAAACTTATATACCAACTCCACTGTTGCACCAACAGAAAGCTGGGAGAAATTTCCCTAAAGGAGTGAATTATTGTCACTGCACAATTAGAAATCACACCAGCAATGATTTACTGTGGGGAAAAAGTGTTCAGTGTTATGCCATTCATCTTTTTTTCTTCTGCAGGGTACTGGTGCTCAAGCATTTTCACTTCGAGCAAGGGAAGAAAAGCCATAGGTAACAGTATTCGTTCTCAAATGGAATAGAAATGGCTGTATATATCCAAACAGCAAATTTTCACTTGAAATGAATGTACATGATTGAATATTAAGAGCCCAAAGAGAACTAACACCCACATATCATGCATAAACATTATGAAAAGCAATTAATATTAAATGTTCAAAACAATTTTGATTTAAAAGAATAATTCTGACTCTCTTCATACTGAATTTGTCTGATGTCAAATCTATTTATCTTAAAGCAGTTTTTGGGGACAAAAAGAGCCTAATCAGTTTGTTAAACAAATTCAGCACAAATCACACAGTACATCATTGTCAGAAGAACTGCATACTGCAGCTGATGGAACATCTAAGACATAATCCTGAAAAATTAGACTGTAGTTCATCAGAAGCTGTAATTAGGTGTGACTTATTGGAAGCAGTGAGTTAGCAGGATAGACTGCTGGAAGTGGATGATTTGCACCCTCTTTCACAACTAACTTGGATTTTATTTCATAGGAAAGTCACACCAATGTTTAGTTGAGAATGCAGTTACTTTTCTATATAGTTTCAAGTAACTGCACCATTGGTTAAGTGGATCCTTATTAGTAGAACAATATCTGTTATTGTTAGTCTTACAATCAGAGCCATAGGAAGGGTTTTGCTGATGGTACCATCTTTTGGGATACCATTTGGTGTATGACACCTTCTATAAAAAGAAACAGTTTGCTGTATAAACTGTCATTAAGTGGTTGTGGACAGTCATGGGTGGCTTGTAAAACATCATATTGTTCTTTTTTTCTATGTTAGCTGAACATTGCTACCAAAAAATCAAGTTTATCAAGGACACGGACTAGTCTGCCAGGAAAATGGCCACCTAGTTTGAGAACATCAACTCTATCCATGGCAGAAGAGATAATCACCCAAAGCAGTTTGGATGAATAAAGTACCCTGCTGTGGCTTAAGCTATTTAACTCATTACATCCAAGTGACATCTCTGTGTGCATCTGTAGTTAACGTCTACTGATGCGTCTAGGAGTCAAATACTGCTTGTTCATATTTGCATCAATAATTCCAAAACCATGCTATGTACAAGGTTTTAAAAGATTTTGTCTTAAACCTTCCACAATGGCAAACTCAACTACATTAATATTTGACATCTGTCTAATGCAGGTAAAGAGATATTAACTGTTGTTTTCATTATATTAATTTATTTAGATATAATTTTCACATTTTTCAAAATATTTTAACAACCAAATCATGCAGACAGAACTCCTTAGCCTCATATGAAAGCCATCAGCTAGATGAATAAAATGCTGCTGACAGTATGTGTGTAACTTGAGTGGTTGCTGAGACATTTTAACTTGTTTACAAATTATTACAAACATATTAGTTACTGTGTTTACTGTCACTTATAAAATTCAGTCTAAGTTATAGAACCTAAAGAATACTACCACTATAAAAATAGTTTGTAATGAAGAGTTTGCCAGTTATACTTCTTTCATAACCAGGGGTGGCTCATGTCATTGGACTGCAGGACTGCAGCCCTCCAGCTGTGATAAAAAGAAAAAGAAGACTAGGTGTAACATTTTAAATTAAAGAATAAAATGTTTTATTTTAGCATAGCTCCTGCGGGTCTGACTGACTCATTGTTAAAGTCCCCATACTCGAACTGCACGTGCATGCGTGCTCTGTGAGTTCTGGGTTTTAAAAAAAATAGCTTCTGTAAATCCAGACTGTTGTAAGACCAGTCCAGATTTACAAGAGAAGGCATCAGTGTAGATTCCCACAAGTCTATGCGGTTTGTAACAGTAGTAAAGTGGAAGGGGATCGGACTGCCACATGGATGGCTGGATGGGCACTGATTGGTTGATTCTCTTCTCGTTTTCTTCCCAGGCTGGTGCTGGGAAAAATAGAGTGAGAAACAGTTAGGGAGTCAGCAGCAGACTACAGTACTAGAGTTGTACTTGTTGTTTGGAGTTCGATCTTGGGACAGCAGAGAGAGCAGACAGAGAGCAGTGCAGTGCACCTTACTTGGACCGGTTGGCTTTTACCTTGGAAAGTGAAAAGGAAGGAAAGGAAGTGTAACTGAATAAAGCAGGTTAGTGAATCCAATCGAGAAAAAAAAAAAAGTTTAGTTCATGCTGTAGTTGTAACTTGTTGTCCCTGATTTTGCAGAGCAATCCTGATGTTTGTCTTCACATATGCTTGCCATGATGCCTGACCCTCATACAGTCCTACTTCTCAACTGTACAGATTTATATACGTTCATAGGTTCATAGGTGTGTACTAGGCTAATGGCCCTGGAGCCTTTACAAGCCTAGCTCATAGAAGTGCCCTGGCATCGTGCCGCCCAACGTTAGTTCCCAGTGCCTCTATCAAGTAGAGCCACTGGAGTGTTTTCACAGAATGTCCAGATTTTTGCTTCATAGTCATAGTTTTTATCTGTTTTTCATAAAATTGTGTTTTTTTCTGGCAAATTAGTGGCAAATTACTAGATATTAAAGTTAGAAAATAATGACAGACATTTTAGTTTCAGACTTCATACCCTACAAAAAATCCATGCTAATATAAAACCTGTTTTTCTATCAACTTTCTAAGTCTGTAAGAACAATATTTTAAAAAATTCCCTATTTTTGGCCATTTGTCCCACTTTTATATATGGCTTTGTCCAGATTTCTTGCTCTAAGAGATTGACAGGTATGATACAGTTTTTGATTTTCTGATAAACCAGTCAACTGTCCAGGTTTTTGCAGAATATTTCTGATCTGTTCCTCGTAAAATCTATGTTTTTCTGGCAATTCACTTAGAACTAGTCACAAAATAATGACAGACATTGGAGTTCCAAACTTCATATCCTTAAGAAAATGTAGACTGATACAAAACCTTTTATTCTGGCAGATTTTAAGTGTATAAGAGCAATAATTAAAATGTGTCCCTATTTTGCATATTTAGCTCCCCCATTACGTTTGGTTTTGTCCAGATTTCTGGAGCTAACAGGTTGAGAGGTATGTAGTCCACCTAGGATGAGTCTATATTATATGGTCGAAGAGACTTTTTTTCAAATATATAATCATCGACCCCTAAAGAGCGAATGCTCTAAAGAGCAAAAGGCGACGCCTGCAAATTTTTTCCTCGACAAAAAATTAATTTGGCCATTATCAGGAATTGCCCTTTTCCCCAAAGTAGAGTGATCTCGTAGTTGGTATATTTAGTTAGGGGTGTGTGGGGGTGAAGCCCCCCACTTGATTAGGGTTTTAAAGTTTTGTTTTTTTTTTGTGTATGGCCCCGTGATTTTTTTCCATTGGAAAAAATTTGCAGACGTGGCCGTTCGCACTTTAAGCATTCACTCTTTAGTGGTCGATGATTATATGTTCGAAGAAAAGTCTCTTCAAACATATAATATAGACCCCCTAGGACAACTGTGGCATATGATGCAGAAAGTGTTAACATAAATGCATAGAAATAGAACAAATACATATGAAATGAAGGACAGTGACGAAAAGGGAAATAAAGAAATCTAATAACACTACTATTACTTGTCTCATATATGATCATTTAGAATGTAACATAATGCCCTACTATAGAGGCAGTGTGGGTGAATTGTGAAGGATTCTGCATACTCTTGTGCTGATGATATATATATATATATATATATATATATATATATATATATATATATATATATATTTTTTTTTTTTTTTTTTTGGGTCTAACTCTATGCCCTTCTATGGACAATAAGGTGACACCTGCTGTTAGTAATTCTTTTGTGCACTCTATCCTATATTTCTAAAGACATTGGGAACACACAGTTTTTATTTTTGTTTATTCTACTCAAAAGAAGAGGGCACATCCACTCACATGCAGAGAGCGGGATTTAAATACAACTGCCTTATGAGCAGATTCCAGTCAAGCAGTGCATCTCGTGACATCTTGCAGACATGAGTTAGTGATTTTATGAGTTTGGGATTAGGACTCTGGGAATCTAATTGTTACAGGTATTGTTTTTAAATCCTTTTTATAACTGTAATTTCAATTTGCTATTGTAATTTCATAAATGGACTAAGTATAATAAAATATGTTTTAATGATTTTTTGAGACATAATTTTATAATGCATAATGTGTGACTATTGTTTACATGGAACAAAGTTGAAATACGGGTTACAATCAATATGTCAAATGTTGAAATAATGTTCGACAGACATATTGAAAGTAAAAAAATAGAAGGAGTTACAATGTCAAATCCGCTGATCGAATTCAGCAGATTCGACATTGTTTTCAAACACAGAACCTGATCTCCATATAGGAGTTCATGTACAGTAAACTCCTATACCTGACATTATGTTTTTGCAGGGAGGCCCCACACCCCCTTATAACTATGTATTCCAACTCCGTTATCACGCTACAGTGAGGAAAGGGATGAATTTCCCCAGCCGCACTGTACCATGATCTCTGTACAGTTCTTTGAATTTATATTAGCAAATGCACAGTACATTCAATAATATAAACGTACGAACATTGAGAATGCACCCATATGAAACATTAGATCATCTATAGTTCAAATTTTTCATATGGGTGCATTCTCACCTCGACATTATCATAGTAAACCCTGAAATACAATATATGGGTGTCATTGTTTTATCATAGTTGCCTGACAGACATCTAGAATTAGCTATAACTAATGGGTAGGGATTGGGAGCTGTTAACTAAAAGTAACTGACTTTCTTGTTGTTTGTTCAGTTTAAACAGTCAGTATAAGTACTACTGTGAATTTGTGTAAAGTAAGATGGATTACATTACTGAGATTGCTTTACTTTGACTATTATTGTTTATTTATTTTTGTTTATTGTTTTTTTACCACAAGCACACATTTGAGGTGCACGCAGTCAGTAAAGTGGCCATAATTGATGGATATGGAGGTGATCTGTAGATTAAGTTTCTTTCCTCAGCTGTTGTTTGATCACTGCTAAATAACAGTCTTTTTATCTGGTGGGAATATGTCACTTCGAAAAAAAAGTGTTTTGGCAAATGTAAAAGAATGGATGCTGTTCACTGAAACTACTTTTACTCACAGTAAAGTTTGCTTTTTTTTCCACTGTGTTTTGTGACCTTGGAGTTGGTTTATATAAATCTGAATTGTGGGTGGTGTGGTGTCCCCCTACATGGAAGTGGCAGGGGGGGCTTGCCCCCTGCAAAACCATTTTCTTGTAGTATTTGCTGAATGTAGCTTCAGTGAATGGTTATAGATTTGTTTCCTGTCACTGAAAGTAATTTCAGTGACTCCACATAAATCCAATCTGGTGTGTCTGCAATATTATTATGCACTGTATTTTATTTGTTGAAATCCGTGTAAACCTAGTATTTCTATGGCTTATAACGTGTATGTGGGGAAGTTGCAATGCATTTAAGAATAACTATATGGCCATAATTTCTTTTTCTTTCCTTTCTGAATAAGAAACATTTTTACAAGTGGGGGTATCCCAGATATTGCTACTTTCAGCATGTTACTTGGTACTTTTATAAAGCTGAATATAAATTATAATTAGGACTCCAAGGAGAAGTGGTTTGAGTTGAGTGGTGCTTGTTCTTTATGCTTGATTTTCACTAACTCCACAACTCTGTCCATTTCTAATTGGTCACGCTTCTTCCTGTTAGCCCCACCTATTCAGTTGTCTCTTGCAGCCCCTCTTTGATTTGAAATCACCAGCCACCACTGTAAATCATAACCCCTGTGGTTCCAGAGAAATGAACATTTGTTTGATGTATGATGACATATTTTGATTCTGTCAAAAGGCTTAGGCTCCGCCCATTGGAAGTTACAGTGCAAACTTCCCGAGCTCCATTGGAGTGAATGAGTTAAAGAGGACTGAATGGTTTTGTGGATGATCTTTGCATAACATGGAGAAGAAGCTTGATAAAATTATTTTGCATCTGGAAGGACTGGCAGCAAAGACTGGGACCTTGTGAGTAGAGCTGGGAGAAATGATGCATGAAGCAGTGAAATCATGGGAGGTATTAATAGTAACGAATAATAGATTTGACTAACTTGAACATAATTGAGAAACCAGAAGTGAAACAAATAAAAGAGGTGTATGGACTGATGGTAGTTTAGTGGGAAAATTTAGAAAATAATAGCCATCGAGCATATGTATTGGTAATTGTCTAAAAGAAGGGGAAAACAACAAGACCTCATTTACTTTATGTAACGCAAGACTGTAGAGTAAGCATTTATTTTTTCCATAAACTTTTCTAGCCCCTCACACCACAGACATACATACACAGACACACACACACACACACACACACACACACACACACACACACACACACACACACACACACACACAAGCACACATTTACCTGGGTAGCAGGCATAAATGCAGTGAATTTACAACTAACATTGAACAGTACAAAAGTGCATCTGCTGTGGTATCCATGCTAACATATAAACTGAATACCTCAGGTAATTCTTCATAATTGTAGGCACAACAGTTTCTTAATTAGTATACATGAGTTCTGCATTGTTAGTTTGTGTGTGTGTGTGTGTGTGTGTGTGTGTGTGTGTGTGTGTGTGTGTGTGTGTGTGTGTTGGTGAGCATAGGTCCCCATGCCAAAATGCTTTAGAAGTATTACAGTAATTTTCAATTTTTGCTGTCTTATTTTTCACCCCATGCTTTGTCACTGCACTCGTGACTGTCATGTGAAAGTCTGTCACATCTCTTGCATGGATCCTAATGTTGCTATTTAGTATGTTGCTTATTTATACAATATTCTCAATAAGCAGGCATCTACATTTATTTGTAAAATGGTACTCATATCCATGTCCTTTAGTATGTTTATGAGATATTTGTATCAATATCCTCTGATGTTCCCTGCATAATGAGCATTTTAAGATAAGTGAGACTGTTAATTCTGTTTATGATTAAAGTGATTCTGTTCATGAAAAATAATAAACTTACCATTTGTTAATATAGTATGTCTTAAAGTGCTAATGGTACAATCTGATTTGCTTACTTAAGTGAGACATCTGCATATGGGATCAAGTGTGCATTTATGCTGGCAGAAGAAAAGGAAAACATCAGTTACACAATAAGAGGAAGCCTTAAAACAAAACTTGGCAGCTGTATGCCCATGGTAGAAAACAAAGTTTCCTGGACGCTATTAATGCAAAATGTTCCTCTCAACCTGAAAGAAAATCCTACTCCACTCACTGTACATAATTATGCATTGCTCGGATGAAACACGAAATGAAGAGCTCTTCCTCAGTGGGTGTTTTGGAGTGTGCTGGCCAATGCTGCCTTAATGACCAAGAAGCCTCTGCAGCAAACCCATCAGCCATTCGGCTAAATTCAGATAAAGAAATACAAGTACTGTACTTCATGCTCAGTACTTATCCTGTCATTTGATGTATCAGTGGAGAGGGCCCAGCAAGCTATGTAACATATTCCCTTTGAAAATGAAATAAGGATATAAATATGCCTGATAGCCACAAAAAAAGTCATGCTCATCTTATACTGTCAAGGAAAATGCTTTTTCACCAGCATGTCAAGTAAAAAGTGCTACAGTCAGAAAGTGAAGAAATAATAACTGGCTGCTGTTGTGAGCTGATCATGAGACTTGGCAGCAGAGTGGTACTTTCCACTAAAGATAAAATTAACCACCGTGTTATGAACGGAAACATCTTAAAGTGTACGAGGCTATAACATGCAAAAAGTACAAACACAGCACAAATTCTTGTTACAGCCATCACATTTACTTCAGTTCCATAGCTTTTCTGGTCTTATAACTAACTGCATGTTTCAGGTATCCAATAACATATATAGTCTAGAACCTCAAACTAATTTATGAATAATGTAAATTTTACACAACACCTTGGTAGGCATCCTGAAAGGCTGGTTGAGGTCACATGGACTCTCACATAACTGCGGCACATCAGTGACCGAAACTAATACTGTGTATCGTGCTAACTACTGGTACAGGAGGAAATAGATCTAAATTAGCCTTTTACTGTCAAGTAACCCTTATAAAGCTTCAGCAAGGAGGTGAAAATCTCTTTCTCTCTCTGTCTCCTCTTCCTCTTTTAAAGTCAGTGGGTGTGAAGTGAAAAGCAGAGCATTTTAGTCAAAACCACTCCACAATAGTGATACATGTTCAAGTTCTTGAATTTAAAAACACTATGTATTAAATTCAGCCTGATATTAGAAAGTATTTCATGCATTAGAATAGATGCACTTTATCACTCCCTTGTGTATACTACATCCATTGTCTAGGGCAAGTATTTCATAAGTCCTTCATTGTTCTTTCCATGTATTACAGTTTGCTTGCAGTTCATCCATACAGACCCATAACACTCAGAATCATGCACTGTTACGGTCATACACTGCTTAGAAAACAACAGTTTAGCTATCCACACAAAAAAGTTAGCTATTCTTTACCTGTCATACTGGAAAATAATTATTCTCTTATTTCCCTCTGTAAGGCGCAGTCTGCTGTAGTGTTTAGGTTCCCATTTGAATTACCAAAGTGTGCTCAATAATGTTATACAAGCAGGGAAACACATACCCAAAGCATTTGTCTTAAAGAGTTAAAACCATAACGTCTTTTTTCCATTTGTCAATCAAGCCTCTGCTAAAAATATTCCAATCTGCCCTGGTCTTAATGAGAAGAAGGAAAGTAATGGAGAAATAATTCCATATAGTAGTCAATCTTTGACCTACGAAATCTATTCTAAATAATCTAGCAGTTTACCCAGCTAATTTCCTCTGAGTTATCTGATTATGTTCATAGAGTCATAATTTGTTACTAAGCTAATGTCCACTAGGGTCCTTGTGAACCTAGCCCCATTCCCCAAACCATTTGGGTCCCAAATATTACGGGTGTCTATACGTGGTGGAGCATGTTACTAGGGACATAACTAAAGATTTGAAGAGGGGATAATACTTTTTCATTGACTGCCTCTGTCCAAAATGGATATAGGTTCATAGGTTCATAGGTAGTTACTAGGCTATCTGCCCAAGGGCATTTATAAGCCTAGCCAGAATGTGTTTGTTTTCGCCTCCCTTTTATGGGAACCAGACCATGTGTAAATTTATGATTTCCCGTGTAATTGTCAAGACTCTGTTTGAATAGGGTCAGGGATTAACTCTATTTTACATGGATGGGGAGCCTATTCCATGGCATGGGGATACTTTGGGACACATATCAGTCTCTCCAGCATATTCTGTATATGTCAATGATGAAGTACAGATCTCTGGATCTAGAGTTTCTGGTGCTATTTATTTTGCACACATACAACAGATCCATCAGGGCTTAATCTAAGGAAGCCCAGTAAACCAGGCAAAGATCCCCTCTCAGCAGCCTGTAGGAGACTGAAAATAGAGACAGAGTACTTAGCCAATCAGTGTAATACAGGGTATTCTTGCCCTGAATTCTCCTGGTGAGAAAACTTGGTGGGTGATCCAATGGTTGCAAGTCTATGTTTGGATACATGCCTAGGCGAGCATTGTACTCATGACAGGTCTGATAAGGGTCAAATAATCTAGTTCAATAACGTCCCTGTACCAGGATGCCATACCCTTACCTATACTTTTGGTGACACAGAATAATTTACTTACTTTCTTACCTACATGTTGGTCAAAGGTCAGATTGCTGTCTACATATGTTCCCAGATCACTTACTACTGGATCAGCTATTATTAATTTATTGATGTAGTATTTTATTTATTTTATTTATTTTACATTTGTTGACCAGGCTAGTCTAACTGGATACATGTCCATTTTCAGTAGAGGCCCGGGGAGAAAAGCTCCACTTTAAACTAAATAAATCAAGACAAACAAAAGACCATGCAATATATACAGTACATAAACCTGAAGAATTATTTCATCAAATTGAGTTATACAGAACTACAAATATACAGATTGTGACTACTAAGTTTAATAAGGTAAAATACAGTATTATTACCAAGGGAAAGAGATAGGTATTCTTGATTAGTATATTGGGTATGAATGTGCCTTTGTAAAGATGTAAAATGGCTATGATAAAGTGTGTAACACTGAGAAGTAAGAGAATTATTGAATGTATGTACATGGGGAAGTAGTTACAGTCATAGTGAAAGAAATAGATTGGTTTATATACAAGGTGGAAAGATAAGAGCTCTCTGAAGAAAGCAAGGTTGTTAGGAGCATATTCAGTGCAGGCAGCTTGGGAATAAGATACTAAGAAGGGGGTGCGGGATGAAATTGCTAATACTGCAAAGAGGGTTATTGGAAGAGAGTTATAGAATAATGATATATTGGGGGGGGGGGTTAGTCAGGGTTAGTACAAGGACAAAGCCATCGTGTTTTAGTTGAATCTTTAGTTGCTTTTTAAAGAGTGGTAATGATGAGAGAGATGTAAGTTTACTGGGAAGCTTGTTCCAAATCTTCCCCACTGTATTAGAGAAAAGAGAATCACCTGCCTTGTTGTGGGATTTCTGGATGGTAACCAGTATTTTATTTGCTGAGCGAAGGTTAGTAAGGTTTGTGTAGGGGGAGATGAGGCTACTGAAAATAGGAGTATTACTAGGCTGGTACAGAATTTTATGGGTAATGGAGAGTTGTTGAAATTCTAGCTGGTTATTTAGTTCAAGACATCCAAGAAGTTTGAGATTTAGACAGTGATGATTTCTAAATGAGGACCCAGTAGCAAACCTGGCAATATTGTTATAAGAAGTGGACAATTTGTTCAGGTTGCTTTTGGAAAGATTAGTATAAACTGGTGAGGCATAGAGGAGGGTGGAGATCAGATGGGTCTGGGCAATAGTAGTTCTGGCTTCTGGGGTGAGAAAAGGTTTTATCCTATATAAGGATCCAAGTTTTCTGTTTACAGTTTTAATAGTGGCATTAATATGTGAGACAAAGTTGAGGTTATGGTCAATCAATACACCTAATAGTTTTGTAGTTGGGTCAGGAGCTATGATAGTACCGTCGATGGATATAATAGAGAAATCCATTGGGGTGGATATAAAAGTTGGAGAAAAAAGTAATAGTTTAGTTTTTTTTTGCATTAAGGAGGAGGCGACATTGTTGGAACCAGTTTTCTACTTGGTTAAATACTGTTTGGGTGATGGACTGAAGTTCAGATGAGGTGGTTCCTTTACAAATCAAAGTGGAGTCATCTGCATATTGTATGCTGGTAGGTAGAGGTAAATTAGTAGAAAGGTTGTTAATAAATATGGAGAAGAGTAGAGGTCCCAGGATAGAGCCCTGAGGGACACCAAGGGTAATAGGGAGAAGTTTGGATAGGTTATTATCCCAAAGGACAGCCTGCTGTCTGTCGTGCATATAGGATTTGAACCATTGTAATGCCTGTGTGTCAAGTGAGAAAGAGTTGAGTATGTTGAGTAGTATTTGATGGTTGACCATATCAAAAGCTTTAGAGAGGCCAATGAACAGAGCAGAGGAGTGCGTGTTATTGTTGCGATGTTTATTAATGCAGTCTGTAAAGGATAAGAGAGCAGTGGTGGCACTGTGGAATGGTCTAAAACCATGTTGACAGTCAGCTTGAAGGTTATATTGGAGAATGTGGTCAAGGAATTGTTGATGGATACATTTTTCCATTATTTTGGCTAGTGGTGATAATAGGGCTATGGGCCGAAAGTTACAGAGTTCAGTTGAGTTCCCTCCTTTGTGAAGTGGGATTATGTGAGAGATTTTCCAGAGTGAGGGAATGGAGCCTTCAGTTATGGTTCTATTGATTAGAATTGAAATGGGATAAGCAAGAGCTTTTGCAGCAGTTTGAAGGTATTCAGGTGGTAGGAGATCAGCTGAGGGAGTACAAGGTTTAAGTTTATGAAGTAGAGTGTAGATGAGGGTTGTAGGAATAGGTTTTAAGTGAAAGGTAGCTACTAAGGTAGTTGGGGAGGATGAGAGAGTAGGGTTAACAGGTGGTAATGTGTTAGCTAGAGATTGTACAGTTTCAGTAAAAAAGGTATTGAAAGCATCAGCAATCTGTGTTGGACAGTTTAGGGAAAGACCAGATGGGGTAGGTATTTTGGAGTGGCCTGGATGTAAAAGTTTATTTATGCCTGACCAGAAGCTTTGAGGTTGATTATGGTGATTTTGTTGGAGTTTAAAGAAATAGTTTTTTTTATCCTGAATTATTGATTTTTTGGTGGCATTTCTTAGCTGTCTAAAGTACTGCTGATCAATTGGGTCTTTAGTGTTTCTCCATTTGGGCCAGATTTTATTTCTTTGTAGGATTTGTTGTCTGGTTTCTTTAGTGAGCCATGGGGCTGTTTTGTATCTAGTTCTTATAGAGCATGAGGGGGTGTGGAATTCTAAAATTTGTAGGAATTTGGAGTTAAAATGGTATACTGCTTCATCAATTGGCAGGTGCCTTAGGGGTGACCAGTCACAGGCTTGAAGTTCAGCCTGAAAGTTGGCTGGATCAAAATGTTTTTTTGTTGCAAAAAAAGAAAATTTATTTAAAAAAAAAATTAAAATTTAATTTAAATTATTTTAATTCTTTAATTTAAGAAAAAATTATCAAGTTAGTAATTAACTTGGTTTAACAGTTTTCCAAAGGGCATTACAATAAATTTTGTTTTGACATTGCATTTTAGGCTATGGATAGGCACCTGTGATTTGTTTATGCTAAACCCTCTTGCAAGATGTTGGTATCTTGGGGGGGGATCTATTATAGCTTGTAATTTACAGTCATCTGTGAAAGTGGTTAGACAGAGGCTTTGAAAGTTAGCTTTGACTTCCAAGAAGTAGTGCCAAAACAGGCGCGGGCTCAGCATAGAGCCCTGGGGTACTCCACCAGTGACCGGTATCTTGATGAAGGTGGTGTCACTGATGCTGACTTCTTGGGTCCTGTCTGTGAACCAGCCAGCAATCCAGAAAGTTATGTAAGTATTTAAGCCTATCTCAGAAAGCTTGTCAAGAATGCCTGGGTGAGGTATTGTATTGAATGCCTTGGCCAGGTTAAGATATGCAGTATGCACTGTTTTACTTTCATCTATTGCTTTGGTGACCCTTTCAAAGAAGTCTACCAGGAAAAGTAAGCATGCCTATACCTTAAAAAAGCCAAATTGGGATGGATCCAGTGTCTGTAGGTTGCCAATGTCCTTGTTTATCATTTCCATGATAATTCATTCCATGACTTTGGATATTAGGCTGGATAGAGTGATGGGTGTGTAATTTCCTGGGTTGATTGATGGTCCACTCTTGAGAAGGGGAATGACTGTTGTGGTTCTCCACTCACTTAGAACACAGCCTGTTTTGAGGCTGTAGTTGAAGAGTACCTCAAGTGGTCCTTATAGATCGTGTTTTAGATTGTTCAGGAGACAACCAGGGATGTTGTTGGGAACCATATAGCTGGTGTTCTTGGCTTTAATGAGTGCTGCCAGCACTTGCTCCCTGCTAATAGTTGGAAGAAGTATGTTGGAGGAGAAGTCACCTGGGAAGCTGAGGGATCGAGTGTGTGGGGGGGGGGGGGCTACATCTAAGCTGAATTTATCAGCCAGTAGATTTGCTATGTCAGCCTGATTATTGAAGGTTGTACAGTTCACCAGCAGTTCAACATGCTGCTGTGTGTTTACCTTTAAGGTTCCATACATAACTGAAAAAGGCCTTGTGCATAGCCTATGAGGCAGTTATAACTGTGTAGCAGGCCTTCTTGGACTTAATTAGATCTGTTAGTTTCTTGTTTAGTTATATTAGAGAGCACTTGTCTTTAAGTGAGTTGTTCTTCCTGATTTTGGCCATGAGTTTTCTTCTTTTATTATATACCCTCTTTAGGTGAGGATTCCACCAGTGGAGTTTGTTTTTAGTGTTTATTTCAAGTTTAGTTCTGGCAAGTACAGTGGCTTGTATGCAACCATTCACATTTGTATAGGGATTCTTTGAATAATTCTGCATAGGTAGCTGTGTTCTCAGGGTTAGGGGGATCACTGAGTTTTGACAAAATGTGACTTAATATGATGCAGTTTGTCTTACAATAGTTCCTGTTACTTGTTTAGCTGGGTTTTCTGGGTTGATTTTTACTTTAAATGAAAGGCTTTGTGATACAACCTCAATTGCAAGGACTTGTCATGCGGGGGGTGCAATGCTTTCCCATGTTGGTGGGTACCAGATCTAATATGTTTGATCTACTGGTTGGAGTATGCACTATCTGTTCCAGGGTATTTGTGTTAATAAAGTCCAGAAAACATTATACTTGTGAGATTGAGGTTAAGTTCAAAACACACGAACACAGTTGAGTAAAAGCAGAACACCTTTATCAAACACAAAGCTTTCGGGACAACTCCCTTTCTCAATGATTAACACAAGGTGCAATTAAACTCAGTTTTAAGTACACCCACCACATATCACATGACCTGCAGCCAAAGTCATATGACCAGTTACATCAATATTTAATACATTTTTACTAACATTTTTGCTAAATAAAATGACAATTACCAACTTCTACCATACATACATTTATATTAATTAAAATGTGCAATATCTTGACACTCAATATCCACTCATACAACATCCAGACTTTACTTTTAATATCTAAAAATAAATAAAATATAAAAAGAGCAAATATGTATGCATGCATATATTTTACTATTGAAAAATTCTGCATAAACATTGAGTTAATAAATATTAGATATTAAAAACTCATTTCAAAAACCAAATTCTCAAGAAATACTCATTTAAGACTATTATGCTGCAGCCTTACCAAAATTGGTTTTAGTGATACAGCTGCATTTAAACCAGGTTCAGTGTCTGCTGACAACCGTATTATCCATTCATATTCCCTCACTTCTAGTTGATTACACATATCACTCCCTCTTAGTGTTTTAGTCAACATGTCTATAACTCTAAACTTGAATGTATGTGTATTGCCACATTCTTTTATATGCTTGTATAAAGCATTTGTTTCACATTGTCTTCTTATATTGGACTTGTGTTCAACTATACGATCCCTCAGTCTTCTAGTCGTCATGCCAACATAAAAAGACGAACAGGCTACACATGTTGCTATATAAACAACAAAACTAGAAGCACATGTTGCTAACCCATTAAAATTATAACATTTACCCGTGACAGGGTGTTTAAATGTACCATTATGTATTGAGTTATCATTTTGAGCTGGCACTATATCAGTGCAACAGCTACAATTATAGCAACATATAGTGCCTCTAGTCCTCCCTTCAAGTTGTTTAGTAGGGGCACATGAAAAATCCTTGTAGCATAAAAGGGACTTCAATGATTTTTTATTCCTGTAAGCAAATGAGGGTATACTCCCCACCACTGCTTTCACATCATCTTGTGCTAATAGTATTTTCCAGTATTTATTTATAACACGTCTAACTATGTGTGTCTTCATGTTATATGATGTAATGAATCTTAATTTAACTTCATTCCTCTTATTCTCTAAGTCATTGACAATGCTATTACAGTCAGATGATAGTATAGGTTTATAAGTTGTCAATCTATGAGCCTTGACCATTTCTTTCATACTATCTACCAGCTTATGTGAATATCCACTAGCTATGAACTCTCCACATGTTTCATCCATTTGTTTCAAAAAGGCCTCTTCTGTATTATTAAGTCTACTGACCCTTATAAGTTGGGCCTTCACTATGCCCTTGAATACATGAGGAGCATGCATACTTGATGCTTCCAGATAGCGCCCAGATGAAACTTCCTTTTTGTATACTGTAGTGACAAATTTATTATCATGTACTTTCAGATTTATATCCAAAAAGTTAATATTATTTTCTGAACATTCCATCTTAAATTTCAAAAAGGAAGTTGTGTTATTTATATAGCTATTAAAGTCTAATAAGTCTACATAAGTACCTTTCCATATAAGGAAGCAATCATCTACAAACCTTTGATAAAATTGGATACCATTATTTATAAACCCACTATCATTATACAGATGTGTCCTTTCCCATTGATATAGGACTATGTTGGCATATGTGTTGGCTACGGGAGTACCCATTGCCACACCTGTTAATTGTACATAATGTTGCTCATTAAATGTAAATACATTATTTCGCAATACTACATCTAACAGCATACAGATATTATCAGAATGTCTAGAAGTAAAGCCTGAATGCTGCGTAAGAAAGTCACGTACTGATTCTATCCCATATTCAATAGGAATTACCGTAAACAATGAGGCTATTTCTAACACAGCCATATACAGATCTCCATTTTCCCAAAGTGCATCCTTCCTATCAGTTTGCCATTTATCTAATTTTGTTAGAAAATCTACCGTGTCCTTAATAACTGTAGTACAAATAGATAACAAAGGTTGTAATTGTTTTTGCAGATACAAAGAAATAGGCTCCGTGACCCATCCATTTCCTGAAACAATAGGTCTCATGGGTGGATTTTCCTTATTCTTATGCACCTTAGGAATCCCATATAGTTGTGGTATTATAGGGCTAGTCACAGTAAAGAAATGGATAGATCCAATGTAATATCACCTGATAACTGGATATCATATATACACATATTGACATATGAAATATACTTCTTTACTTCTAAATTAGATATTGACCTAAATGCTACTTCATCTCTAAGCAAACATAGAACTGATTCAACATACTTGGTTCTATCCATAATCACCACAGAGCCCCCTTTATCTGCTTGCTTTATGATTATACTAGGTTCTTGTTTTAACTCCTTAAGGGCTAAATGTTCTGTATAAGTTAGATTAAAAGCACTATTATTCCTTATTTTCACATCATATACATTTCTAAGCTCCAGCTCACATAAATCATGAAAGGCTGTTAAAATTGGTATACTGTTTGGAATAAATGTACTGCGTCTTTTACAGCCCCTTTCGTTCGTTATTTCATTACCAAAAATGAGTTTTAAGGATAAATTCCTCACAAACATTTTTAGATCAGTTAACACATTTACAATATCCTCAGAACTCGTTGGAATAAATCCCATACCTTTACATAGCACTGAATAATGTCCAGTTCCAATATTGTAAGATGATAGATTCAGGATAGCTGCCTTCACTTTCTGGCTATCTTCATTTGTTTTGGGGAAGTAGAAAGTTTACGTTTACTGTCCATTGCCCCTACTCCTTTCACTGTTAACCTGCCCCTCGAGACAGATCTAGAAACTGTCCGTTGCTCAATCACCCTTTCCGGTTGTTGTAATTGGAATGGTTTATTGAAAAAATTATATACAGGCTGAGGTGTTTTTTTAACAGTTACCAGCAATTCTTCCGTTGCTTTTGTGATTAACGAGGATCCCGGAGGTAAACGTACGCCATCTTTATCACCACTAGCCCCATCTGGCGCTTCTGCAAGTGTCGTCGTCTTTACGCTGCCTGCGCGATACTGTGACGATACTAGGGGCGTGTTGCTATGCTCCGTTAATATGTTTACAGTTTCAAAGCTATCCAGCGTATCCAAACCAAAGGAAGCCCTGTTTGGATGCTCCGAAGTATTTTTGCTGTAAAATTTAGAGTTTAATCTCTTAATGTCTCCAGCCTTATCTACCCTAGGCCAAGAGAAAATATTACCTGTCTGGAAGTCGCCAATGTCTCTGAGAAGCTTACCCTTCTTGGTTGTTTCCAATCTGCTGTCTAGCGCTGACAGTCTATCCATCATGGCTTGGTGGATGGATAAGCCTTCCTTCCAGCAGGACATATTGAATAATTCATCCTCCATTTCTATGATTTCTTTTTTTAGGTCATTTTCTATGCCAAGAAAAAAATCATTCATTAATGCCATGTAATCATGGCTTAGTCTAAGATTCAGACACTGCCACATTTTCAGCAGGTCTGGGTAGGTATTACCATAGGAGGGCATCTTCAGAATTCTTAAGCCACGAGGAACTATTCCTTTCTCCAAATATGCTGCAAAGCTGTAACGTTGCCACTGGATACGCTTGTATGTCCCCATTTTCCTTTCCAGGCTATACAGCAAATGTTCATACTCCTGAAAGTTCACCACTGGTGTATTAGGCTGTTTTTCATTTATATTTGCTGTCTCAGCAGAAACATGCAGTAGGGGATTCACTTCCCTTTCAAGCCATCCTTTCAAACGATTTGAAGATTCCATTCGGCTGCAAAAAACGGGCTTAATGTGACCCAACTATTCAGCTATTAAGATTGAGGTTAAGTTCCCAGACTACAGAGGGATAGTTAAAGTCACCCATGAACAGGGTGTTTAGTCATATGGTTATTGTAGATAAATGTGTGTAATATACCTTTAAGAAGCTTTCCAGTCAATCAGCACATGCATAAAAGTACTGAGCACATGCAAAGAAGAGTGCCATTTTGAGTGAGCAGCCAGAGTGAGAGCATGCAAGTATGTAATCAGTCAGTTAGTTAGATAGTTCATTTAAGTTCAATGTTCCTGCCATCCATCTTGATGGATTTGCATACAATTAACTACTTAAACAAACACCAAAGCCTCAGCGTCTTCTTAATGCACATAAGAAGAGTGACATGGTTTCAGAATGAGATCTAGAGTTGCCGCCATGAGGCAAATGGTTTTGAGTTGGAGGAATATACAGGAGTGGATCATCCCTACCGCTCAAATGACTTGCAAAACAGGTCAGAAACAAATTCCAGGTACTAAAACTTGCTTAAATGATTTATTTTGCTATAAATGTAAAATGAAGCACTCAGAATGCTCAAAACGAATTTCTTATTAAACAAAATGTCCAAAACTGTGACGTGTTGATAAAAATATTCTAAATAATTATGAAAATGTTTGAATCAATATCTGAATCTCATAAAAGGTACAAAAAAGGGAAAGCAATCATATTTTTTGCTATGTGATACTTTTTGGTATTAACTAAAGCTGTTCAAAATATAGGAAGTGTTCAAAGTGTTTGCAAGTTCTTATTGTAACAATTGTTAATGTCTGTTATGTACTTCGCAGATAAAGATTCTAGTTGTCTACTGATGTACTATGTTCTTCATCTGTAACTATGTTTGTAATTAATTGCTATGTTAATCAAATTTTTAATTGCTATGTAAATCCAATGTAACTACTGTCTGTTTATTTTAACTGTGGAGCTTTTCTCCCTGGGCCTCTGCTGA
The DNA here is from genome assembly GCF_019279795.1 of Protopterus annectens. Classification (NCBI taxonomy): domain Eukaryota; kingdom Metazoa; phylum Chordata; order Ceratodontiformes; family Protopteridae; genus Protopterus; species Protopterus annectens. Next base: position 1,691,469,289 of record NC_056737.1, on the reverse strand, counting down.
AAATGGACATACGTCCAGTCGGACACTCCCAGTCAACAAATGTAAATAAATAAATAAATACGTGTGTGCAGTATTACAGTGCCATTATTTCACAAAGTAAAGTCATTTCAAAGAATATTTTGCAAAGTACAGTTATTTCAAAGCATATTTCGCAGAGTACAGTATTTTGAAGAGTTTATTGTACATTTGAATATTATTACATGTACCTGGTGTGTGTGAATGTTTGTACATAATTACAAGGGTCAGTTTTGCATTGTGTTTTACTATAATCTGTGGGCATGGCAAAAGGATTTCACAGACACGCACCGTTTGTGTTTGATAATAATATTTCAGAAAATTGGAGAGTGAGCAGGAATATGATAATTTCATACAGACTGCTTTTTCTGATAAAGATGCACATACAAAAGGATTTATTCTACTTAACTTAGCTGGTTTAGAGGCCATTGAATGAGAGTGTTCATTTGTGTATGCACCTGCTGTGTTTGCAGGGGAGGGGGAAGAACACTATATAGAGGTACTGGCTGAAACAAGTGAAGACCCAGAGTGCTTAAAAAGTACATTTAGAGAAATGAGTAACCCCTAAATGAATGTTACAATGGAAAAGCATTTTTTTACACAAGGATCAAAAGCCTGGTGAAACTTTTTCAACATATATAACTGACATAACAAATAAGGCTAAAACATGCAGATTTGGTGATTTGAGACATGAGTTGATAAAGGGCAGGCTTGTATGTGGTATTATAAATGGCACAGTGAAAAAGATTTTGCTTCAAGGCAATGATTTAATGTTGAATAAGGCCATTAAGATTTGTCAGATATATGAGCTTACAGAAAAGCATGCAAGTATGCTTACAAATGAGAATAGCTGCTGAAGGCACAGTGACAAAACTCATGTTGATAGTATGCAGCACGTGGTTAAAAGAAACATACCCAAGCACATGGCAGCTACTGCAGGTCCTGTAACAGTCCCTAGGAAGCCCCGAGTCTTTCCAGCAAATTCCAGAGCATGCTCAGTGAAGCACAGGGGTGACTCAGCAAAACCCATAGCAAACCTCATAATCAACTGTCGTAATGTGAAGGAAATCATGAACCCAAAAGAGAAAAGTTCTTAGCTTTGGTCAGCAGTGTCATTCATGCAACAAGTGGAATCATGTCAAAAGGTTTTATAAATCAAATAAGTCACATTCTTTTATCAAAAGAGGGCATCCAAAGAGGCAAGTTGATCAGTTAGAAAGCTGCAACCTACTTTTTATGTTGATGGTGTGTCTGTACTTGGTAAAACAGTCAATGCAGTAGATCTGTGGGCAAAGAATGAGATATTTTGTACTGTTTGGATTAATGGCAGTCCTATGGAGTTTACAGTAGATACTGGCTCAAAGTACAATGTTATGTCGGCAGAAACATTTAAGTGAAAGCTGCAGAACAACTTGATTTGACAAAGTGTGCAAAGCTTGTTGATTAAGGTGGTGAAGAGATTCAAACCGAAAGCTCAGAAGTGCTTTCATGTTACTCTGCTGGGAGCAGCTATGACTTGCTGTTTTACTTAGTCAAGAGACATGTGCCGTCATTATTAGGCCTCAGAGACAGTTTGAAAATGGGACTGCTTTCATTTAATAAAGAAGTTCACCATGTAAACCTGAATGACAACAGCTCAAATTTTGCGCAAACTCTTTTTTCTGAGTATGCTGATATTTTTGCAGACAAACTAGGGAAACCCACCAGTTGTGTATTCTACAAAGTTAGACCCAGAGGTAAGACCAGTTCTCAGAGAAGCAATGAAAGTTCCAGTAGCTATGCAGAACAGACTCAAGGCCAAGCTAGACAAAATGGTACAGTTAGGAGTAATTTGTCCAGTAGAAAAACCTACTGAGGGGGTATTCTCCATGGTCATAGCTCATAAGAAAAGCTCAGATTATATCAGAATATGTATTGATCCAAGACATCTGAACAAAGCATTAAAAAGGCCTCATCATCCAATGTGCACAGTCAAAGAGGTTGCTGCTTTCATGCCAAATACCACATTTTTTTCCTTCTTAGATGCAAAGAGTTCCATAGGTAGAGGTTATATCTGCGTGAGGGAAAGCTATCCAGGGTTAGTACATGAGCAGAGCCAAGTAGATCTTAGGTGATCTTTTAGTAATTTCTTAAACTTGGTGGTGCTGGAGGTGGATCTAACATCAATGGGTAGGGAGTTCCAGATTTTGGCAATACTGTTTGAGTATAGCGAGTCACCAGCATTATTGCTACTTTTAGTGATGTTTACTAGGTTTTTGTTACTGGAGAGTAGTGTCTGGTTATTGGAATAGTGAGTAAGTAGGCCTTTGAGAGCGGGTGCTTTTTCAGGTTGGTTGAGTATTTGGTGGGCCATGGAGAGATGGTTAAAAATTAGTAGGTTGGGGAATTCTAGCCACGAGAGTTCTCTGAGAGCATGGCAGTGATGGAATCTGTAGCTGGCATCTGTAGCAAATGTGGCTATTTTATTACAGTTTGTTTACATAAGTTTTCTTGAGGTTAGTAGGGATGGGAGACACATATATGAGTGTGGAGTGAAGGTGGGTTCTGGCAATGAATATTCTGGATTTGTCTGTGAGGAAAAGTTTGTTCCTGTACAGGTTACCCATTTTTGTGGACATTTTTGATTGTTTGATTTATGTGGAGATCAAGGTTCGTGTTTTGATTTATTACTACTCCCAGGAGTTTGGTGTGGGAGACTGGGGTAATGATGATATTGTTCTGAGGTGATTTTGAATAGTGAAGAGGGGTCTGGGGATCATGTATGGTGAAACAGGATGAGTTTTGTTTTGTTTAGAGAAGGCTTGCTGTGTCTTTTCCTGAAGATGGTGGAGTGTTGGGGCTGCACAAATTAAGGTAGAGTCTTCAGCATATTGTATTAACATGGCTTCATTAATGGCAGTATGTAGGCTATTAATGAATAATGTGAAGAGAAGAGGGCCAAGAATGGATCCTTGTGGGACCCCTAAGGTGACTGACAGCAGGAGGGAGAGGCAGTTACTCCATTTGACTGCTTGCTGTTTCCCAGTGAGATAGCTCTGGAACCAGATGAGTGTGGAGTGGTTGGTTTTAAAGTTTGATTATGTATTTAACAGTCTGGAGTGTGAGACCATGTCAAATGCTTTTGAGAGGTCTAGAAAGATAGATGAGACCAGGTTACCTTAATTTCTGAGAAGGTTGACAGAGTTAGTGAAGCTTAGAAGGGCAGTGGTTGTACTATGGTGTGGGCAGAATCCATGCTGAGTTTTGGATAGTAGATTGTTAGTGAGGATATAGCGGAGGAATTGGGTATGGATGCATTTTTCCAGAATTTTTGATAGTGGAGAGAGGATAGCAATTGGACAGTAGTTGCAAAGCTCTATACAGCTGCCGCCTTTATACAATGAAATGATGTAGACTATTTTCCAGATAGCTGGGACCTGTTGCTCAGTGATGGAGTGGTTTATAAGGATGGGGACAGGGTATGCGATGGCTTCTGCAGTGATTTTGAGATACAGTAAACTCTCAGTTAACTGGAACTCAAGCAATCAGCACTCTCAAGCAAACAGAAAAAATATCAAAGAAATACACTTTGCACTTTTTGTTTTCTCCCACAGAAACATACCTTACATTTTTAGAGTTTTAGAATTTTAAAAAGGAAGATAGAAATACATTCCATCTCTCCCAACCTGAGAACAAGTCAAACCAAACAAATAGTATAGGGCACTGTATTAGTCATGCCTATTTTTAATAGTAACTCTCAAGCAACCAGAAACTACAATTATCCGACATCTACCAATCCCCATGGGTGCCGGTTAACTGAGAGTTTACTGTAGTCTGTGGGTAGGCTGTCTGCAGCTAGGGTTGTTGGTTTGAATTTTTTGAGATTTTTTATGATGGCAATAGGAATAGGTTGTAGGGAAAAGTTATTGTCATTTTGTGTTGGAGAGAGAGGCGTGGGGGAGTAGCTAGTGTTTGTTAGTTTGAGTGTAGAATTGGTGAAAAATTTGTTAAACTATGTGGGTATGTCATCTATGGTGTTGTCAGTATTTGGGGAGGGGGAAGTGATTTGACCAGGCTGAAGGATTTACTTGACTGCTGACCAAAACTTTTGTGGGTTTCCTTGGTGTTCTAGTTGTATTGTATCATAATATTCTTTACTGTTTTGTCTTATATGTTTTTTGGCAGACTTTCTAAGTTCTAGGTATTTCTGATAATTGGTTAGTGATTTGTTATGGTGCCAGTTGTCCCAGGCTTTGTCTCTTGCTTTTAGTAGAGATCTTGTTTCCTTGGTTAGCCATTGGGGAGTAGTTGGGTTTTATCCTAATTGTTCTAGGTGGGGCAAGCTTATTTAGGATGCTAACGAAGGTGGTGTTAAATAATTTCACTGCCTCGTCTAATGGGAGGATTTGAGTGTACCCAACTGCAGCTTTTGAGTGTGTATATGAGCTCTTGGGGATTGAATTTTTTTTTTGTTTCTGATTTGCTGTTATGATGGGGTTTTGGAAGAGTTTATTTGCTGCTGGAGTAGAAATGTGGGATGGTGGTCACTAAGGCTGTCAGGGAGACAGCCTGTGATTTGAGAGAGGTTGGGTTGATTGGTGAGTATCCAATCTAGGATTGATTCTTTTTCTTTATGTTTTGTCTATCCTGGTAGTGTGTTAGATTTGTTGGGAGAAGTCATACAGAGAAATGTGGTATGTGGGTGTGTATGAGTTACAGGAATACCAATCGATATTAAAGTCTCCAGGTATAATTGTTTCTTGGGGAAGGAGCATATTTGCCCATTGTAGGATGTGCTCTAGGGTAGACATATTATTCCCTGGTGGAATGTAGGCACCTACTATGTTTATTTGCTTTTTGGAATTAAGTAAAACTTTAGTTAATAGTATTTCTGCATTAGTGACATCTCGGATGCATATGTCTATAGCTTTGTGGGTCAGATTATTTTTGTATGGTATGGCTACACCTCCACCTCTTTTTCCTATCTGGGCTTGCCTATGTAGGTTATAGCCGGGGGTGTTATCTCATTGTTGTTGATCTCAGATTTAAGCCATGTTTCTGTTAAGACAACTATATTGAGTGAGTAGTGTGAAAGGGTGGTGTGGAATTCACTGGTCTTGTTGAGAATACTTCTCAGGTTTATATTTAATATCTGGAGAGTGGAGTTTTTTCTGGTGAGGTTTAGTGGGGTTAATGATAGATTGATAGGTTTTGTTGGGGGGGGGCTGGGTTCAGATGTATATCTCCACTAAGAATTAGTCTCCACTAAGAATTAATTGTGATGCAATGTTAACTATTACTTCTATGTATCTTTGTAAGGCTTTATCATATGTCAGTGACATAGGTGATTGTGTTTTGAGGGAGACAAGGTGCAATGTGTAATGGGAGGTGGTCTCTATATTAAAGATGTTTGCAGCAATGGTAATGGAGGTTTCTATTTGTTTTGGTGGGTGGGGAGTTGTGGGGGTCTGCTGTTGCCATGTGGTGTTAAGATGTGCATGATACAATGTGAGCTGTGCTGCTATTAATAGGATGAGGAGGAGGGTTGGAATTTGATAAAGTAACATATTGCACTATCTGTGGATGTTGTGGAAGAAGGTATGCATTTTTGTTTAATGAGGGATTTATGTGAGGATAGGGTATTGGTATGCTTAGTGACTGCGTGTGTACTGAAGGCTGTTTGTTATGTACTGGAGATTAATTGTAGGCTTTGAGTATCTAATTTAGGTTATAGGGTGGTTGTTGGGTGTGTGAAATGTTGTGATTGGAGGGTGGGAGGGGTTATGTAGGTGTAAATGTAGGTGTGGTGAGTACGGGTGGGAATTGGTGGCAAGGTAGGGGAGTGGAGTGAGCCTGTAGGGTGAATGGAGCAGGATGAGCTGAGCATGGTATGTGCAATTAAAAAACAAACTATCACTTGCTCTGAAGTCACATCTATAATGTTAGCCCTTCTTTTTTTAAAAAAAAAGTAGTGAGACCCCTTTTAATTTGACCAGTTGGATGTCTTAAGGAATTAACCTGTGTGAGGGTTGTAAGTGAACGAGTCAGTTATTGTTGACTCTAAGAGACAGACTGGAAGGGTAGTGGGGATATATCTCAGACAAGAAACAACAGATGGCCAAACATTTCTTTAGAGACTTTAAGGGCTAGTATTATAGTTTAGAATGGAGTGTTTTACAGACTTGAAGGTTAGAAACCAGGATGTTTCTGCATGGGGTAGGGGAGAACTGAAATCCCTGCTGCTGGCTTATGCAGTTATGCCCAGTACATTAAGGATTACAGCAAAATAAAAAAATAAACAACCTACTAATGACTTTTGTATTGTAATGAGACATAAATTTAGGTTCTGCAAGGTTCTTCAGGACAGTTGGGATTCCTGCTGGCTTTAGTTATGTTAGTGGTGTTATTTCTCATCAGGATAGGTGCCACAAGCACTATGGGACACAACTGGCTTGGGGCTGAGAAAAAAGACAGTAAAAGATGGTAGAGAACAAGGAGCTGTTGTAAAGTTCCACAACTTTAACACCCCCCAAAAACTTAAAATACAGTTTAGAGAAAAGTAAGGAGTTGGGAAATACCACAACACTAACAACCACAAAATAAACAGTTTAGAGTATTAATCACAGTATGGTAGTGCAGATAAACAGTCTAATTATAGCAATAGTTAGATCTTTGTTCTATGGCAAATACTGCACTCATATTATTGCACGCACTAGCTGCATATTCCTCAACAGATAAGCTGAACTTTCTACCGCAAAGCCCTATTCTGAATGAACTAAATATTATGTTTAGCACTGTAATACATACTCTGGTTCCAGAGATAAGTTTAAGTATACATCAAAGACAGTCATATAGCCATGAAAAGATAGCTTGTTACATACAAATAAAACAAATAGATAATTTTGCACTGTAAATGATTAGCCTCCAGCATTGGCCATAGGTCTAAAGTTGAATCAAACACAAGTTCTTAAACATGTAGACAAAAATAGCTTCTGGTACTATGTCGGCTCTAAATTGGTTCAAATAACAATGTATCAAGAGCCTCTGGAACCAGCCTAATGTTTAAAGTGGTAACAGACCCAGTACCTTAAACATGTAGTAAGATTAGCTTCTGATACAAGCCATAGGTTTAGGATAACTTACAAAAATACAGTCACTAAGCCAGAGAAAGCAATGCATAATGGTTACACTGCACGGTTCATAAAAAATAATGCACAATCAGTTGTATAACATGTACTTACAGATAAACTCACTGTAAGGCCAGCAGGGAAGGATTCTTAGTTTAAAAATGGTTCCCATTGTTTCTGGGTCTGAAATAAGCTCACACTAGACATGGGGGAGCAGTTTTAAGGTCGACCTATCCAGATCGAAACTGATCACCAACCTTTAGTTACTATTTTGAGAAAGCTTATGTATACAGCTCCAGCTAGACTGTAACCTATGATGCTCAAATTTCAAAAGTACAATTTCAGTGTTGTTTACACAAAAGGGAAACTTATTTATCTTGCTGATGCTTTATCCAGATCGTCTAGAAAAAAAAAAAAAAACACAAAACAGCATAACAATGAGCAACTTGATTTTGAGGTCATGGAAGTGAGACATTTTTCTTCCGCACATCTTGATGAGCTCAGAACTCACAAAGCTTCAGATGAAATTCTCCAGAAGCTAAACCTCTTATCAATCTTGTTTACCAGTAGAAGTGCAACCTCATTTTCCATACAGAGATGAAATTTTCTCAGACAATGGTATTATAATGAAAGGTCCTAAAGTGATTGTTCCAAAATCCTTGCAACAAGAGTATATTAAGATGTTGCATCATGGCCACCCAGGAACTGAGTCTAACTAAAGAAAGGCGAGAGGTCTAGTATTTTAGCCTTCTTTGTCGAGAGACATTAAGAAAGTACTTTCATCTTGTTCAGTATGTAATAATACGAAGTCGCATCAACAGAAAGAACCACTTAATTTTAAGCCAGATTCCTGAAATACCTTGGTCGATAGTAGCCACAGATATCTTTGAGTGGAATGGTCAACATTATTTGGTGCTAGTAGACTTTTTTTCAAATTGGTTCAAGATTGACCTACTTCCCAACCTAACTTCCAGTACTCTCATTACTAAGTTAAAGCAACATTTTTCTGTACATGGTAGTCTGCACAAAGTTATTTCTGACAAGGGTGCGCATTTCACAAGTCAGCAGTTCAAGAAATTTGCAGACGAGTGGGACTTCGTTCATATTACAAGTAGTCATGAATACCCTCAGTCAAATGGTTTGGCTGAACGTGCAGTTCAAAGTTCAAAACAGCTGTTTGAGAAATCCAGATGTGACAATGCCAATGTTTTTCTCAACTTGGTAAAGCTCAGAAACATTCCTAGTGATAATCAGCTTGGTTCACCTGAGACTTATGTCGACACAACCGAGAGTGACATCACCACTCAGCAGTAATTTATTGGTTCCATGTGCTAAAAACAACAAAGCAGTAAAAGCCCAACTGTCAAAAAAGAGTTTGTCCCAGAAGTCTTACTATGATAAAACCAGCAAACTGCTCAGTTCTCTGAAAAAAGTGGAAATAGTGAGGGTGCAGATGTCAAAAGGTTTTGATTGCATCAGATTTGTGAAAAGTTTGGGTCAAGAGCTGAGATTGTACATTGTGGAATCACAAGGAATGGAATTCAGATGAAATTGGAAGCATTTGTTACCAGCATCTGAACCAGTATTACAACATCTTGCCAGTGACAGAAACTCTAGTTCTCAGAGTGATTTGTCCAATGTTCCTGTTGCAGAGAACATTCCTTCAGCAATCCACATTCCTGAGAAAATCCCTGAGATTCATCAAGCAGAACATTCCCCAGTGACTGGCCCTGTTGCTAAACCCAGTCCTAACTATTATGTCACGAAATCAGATTGCATCTCAAAACCTACTTCCAGATACATGGCAACCTGGACATGACTGTTGTTTTTCTCTATTAGCATCTGTATAATTGCATGCCTTTTGAAATGTCATTATTTATATGAGATAGCTCAGTAAAAAGGAAAGATGAAGATCAGTGTGTGTAATATATGTTTATGAAGCTTTCCAGTGAGTCAGCATATGCATATAAGTACTGAGCATGTGCCCCCATTTTGATTGAGCAGCCAGAATGTGAGCATGCAAGTATGTAGTCAGTCAGTTAGTTAGATGGCTTAAGTTTAATATTCCTGCCATCCATCCTGATGTATTTGTATACAATAATCTACTTAAAAAAATAGCCAAGCCTCAACGTTTCCTTAATGTACATAAGAAGAGTAGCAGTCATCACCTAATTCTGAGGGTGACAAAAGAATAACATAGGCCCTCAGCTAGCTGCCAGCTCCCATTTTGAGCAGATGGCTCTCACTAGGTCCTTCATCTCTTCCAGAGTTTCATTCAAAAGAAATATGCCTCATGACACACTCTCTCAGCTTACTGCAGGAGAGATGAGCACACAGTTCCTTTTCACTCCTCTCCATTCATAGCTGACTCTTCTTTTGCCTGGGCAACTGCACAGATCCAGACAAGCTGTGATGACATTAAGGCTCCATCTCTCTGTGCCATGCAGGCAGAGATTAGTGATATGCAGCTTAAGACATTCTATACATGTAAACAACACAGGACCACTTTAACTGTAGCTAAACTAGATCCAAAACTAGACCAATTCAGAATAAAGCTATTCAGATAGTCCCAATGGCAGTAGGAGCAACAGGGGATAATACAAAAATAGTCACACATACCCAAATATGCTACCATCACATGTAATTCCATATAAACTGTAGAAAGAGGCAGCGCTGAAAAAGTTGCTCTTAGCAATCATCAAAGACTGAAACAAAGCTAACTTTATGAACTTAAATTGTACCCTGATTTAGGAAGGCTGTCAATTCCTGTCAAGATACTAGCCACTAAATATTTGGAAAAATTAAGAAGGAGTAACCAAAACAAAGATCCATATATCCTAAGAGTAAATAAGAACTGTAAGTCAGAAAATGCTTAGCCCATTCAGTCTGGCATTTGATAAACTGCCCATCCTAGTTATGAAATGCCTACATAATACACTACTTCGATGCATTTATATTATGTAGGTTTCATACATTCTTTATCTGTCTTGGTCACTGAGTCCTTTTCTTCTACTGTGTAAGTTGCCTACCTGTCTGTCTTTCAAAATCACTTGACCAGATTACCCATCTTTTGACATTGAACTGTGTCCCGTAATTCTAGCTCATCTTTTTTTTCTGAATGTTACAGTTGTTTTGAAGTCTGACTCCTTTAAAGTAGTCAGATATTCAGGGTGGCATTTTGAAATCAGATTTCCTTAAGGCTATCTAACATTTACTATAAGGACACCATTCAACTTTTCTTTCTTTCTTCCTTTTTTTTTTGTTTGTTTGTTTCTTTCTCCTTCAGCATACTTCTACAACTCCACTAATCAGTTGTTTTCTGGCTTTTACTCTAATCCACATAGTTTTAGCTGTATTCCTGCAGGCTTTCCTTATTGTGTTTACATCTTTGAAGGAACTGAATATCCAGAACTGCAAAAGATAGTAGAAAACAAGATTCCTGTTTATAAGTTGGACACCATGCTTTCTTTTGACTAGTAATGCCTGTTGCCAATGCATGCTTCATCAGATATGGCAGTGGCTGGCCAGCGCTGCTGCTGTGC